>NC_079192.1:370940382-371240382 GCF_029499605.1 Hyla sarda | reverse complement strand
AGTCACGCGGGCGGGGGATTACAACGAGTTTCCTTCTGCGAGTTTGAGCTGCCGCGCAAAATTTGCAGCATCGCAAACTTGCAGCCTGATACTCACTGTAAGCCCCCTGCCCATGTGAATGTACCCTGTACATTCACAGGGGGGGGGGGAACCTCCAGCTGTTGCAAAACTATAACTCCCAGCATGCACAGTCTATCAGTGCATGCTGGTAGTTATAGTTTTGCAACAGCTGGAGGCACACAGGATAGTAAACACTGAGTTAGGAAACATACAATGTTTCCCAACCAGTGTGCCTCCAGTTGTTGCAAAACCACTACTCCCAAACATTCTCAGGCATGCAGGAAGTAGTAGTTCGGCAACATCTTTAGAGCCAGATGTTGCCGAACTACAACTCCCAGCATGCTTGGAGTTGTAGTTTTGCAACACCTGGAGGACTACAGTTTGCAGACCACTAATACAGTGGTTCCCAATCTGTGCCCTTCCAGACGTTGCAAAACTACAACTCCCAGTATGCCAAAATTGTCCAGGCATGCTGGGAGTTGCAGTTCTGCAACATCTGAAGGGCCAGATGTTACAGAACTACAACTCCCAGCATGCCTGAACAGTAAGGGTATGCTGAGGATGTGTAGTTTTGCAACATCTGGAAATGCACAGTGGTCTCCAAACTGAGGACCTCCAGATGTTGCAAAACTGCAACTCCCAGCATGCCCAGATGCCAAGGGCTGTCTGGGCATGCTGGGAGTTGTAGTATACAGGATCCCATTACAGCAATGCATGTCGCTTTACGGCGACTTACATTGCTGTAAAGGGCCTTACCGCGGCTAAAGATCCACTCACCTGTCGCCACCGTCTTCATCGCCGGGATCCGTGTCTTCAGGGACGAGGTAAGTACCGGGGCCGGGCCCCAGCACTCCCCCATCCCCCGCCGCGTCCTCCGGTCTTCCTCCCATCCTCTCCGGACTTCCATGGGCCGGGCAGGGCGGGAGGAAGTTACCGCCCCCCCCCTGCGATTGGTCGGTTAGCTAACCGACGGATCGCAGGGGATAAAAGGAGGTGGCAGGCTTGCCACCTCGCTCCTAGCCTCCAGCATTGTCCTGGCTGTCTGTGACAACTGGGATCATGCAAAATTACCGGGCGGTCGGGTCCCAGAGACCTGATCAGCCCGGTATCGCTGCAGATCGCAAGGGCGATTTCCCTTGCGATTTGCGGCGATCGCCGACATGGGGGGCCTATATGGCCCCCCTCGGCGTTTGTCCTGGATGCCTGCTGAAGCATTTCAGCAGGCATCCGCTTCCGATCTCTGCCCGGCACGCAGCAGGGACCGGAAAACGCCAGGGCATATGGATAAGCCCTGGGTTCTTAAGGCCCAGGGTGTGAGGGCGTATCCATAAGCCCTTGGTCCTTAAGAGGTTAAGGGGTTAAGGCACTGCTCCCCAGTTACAAACATTCCTCCACATCAGACCTTTTTTCACCCACCATCATCACCGGGTACTGATATTGCCACCCACCGCACCACTCTGTCACCGGGTAACTTTCAGGACTTGTGATGCTGCTGCTGCCACCTCCAGGCTGTCTCATTCGGCCACCTTATGGTCTCCACATGCTTCTGTTAACTACATGCTGTGCTATTCAGCCACTACATGTTCTACTCATGCTGCTACCAACTCCTGGCTGTGCCATTCAGCCACTATATGTTCTATTCATGCTGACACCAACTCCAGGTTGTGCCATTCAGCCACTATATGTTCTACTCATGCTGCCGCCAACTCCAGTCTGTGCCATTCAGCCACTATATGTTCTACTCATGCTTCCGCCAACTCCAGGCTGTGCCATTCAGCCACTATATGGTTTACTGATGCTGCTTGGCCTGGCACATTACCTACAATTTTTTATGGTAGCACTAGCCTGTATAGGGGTATAGAACACTTTGCTGTGTTCTAAAATGCATATGGAGTGTGCTGGGGTAGTGAAATAATACTGTTATTCAGAATAACATGCAGATTACCGGCATCTCTTGTAGAATCACTGCCGCACAACAGCACAATGACAGAGCCTGGTGGTGACTGAATGACATAGCGGGGAGGTGTTGGCAGCATGAGGAGACCATATAGTGGCTGAATGACACAGCGTGGAGGTGTTGGCAGCATGAGGACACCATATAGTGGCTGAATGACACAGCGTGGAGGTGTTGGCAGGATGAGGAGACCATATAGTGGCTGAATGGCACAGCGTGGAGGTGTTCGCAGCATGAGGACACCATATTGTGGCTGAATGACACTGTGTGGACATGTTGGCAGCATGAGGAGACAATATAGTGTCTGAATGACACATAGTAGAGGTGTTGGCAGCATGAGGAGACCATATAGTGGATGAATGGCACAGCCCATAGTTGCCAGAAGCACGAGTAGGCACTAGTCCTTCACAACCTAAGATTAAAAGATGAATTAAGAAATTTAAACCGAAGATTTTGGATAGCGGGTGCTACCTATGAGAAAATTTGAATTTCCCAGACCCAGGCCCCACAGTGGCATCAGTAAACCATATTTTGCCTGAATGACACAGCCTGGAGTTGGCTGATACACGAGTACACAGCAGGGCTTCACAATCCCCCCCCCAAAAAAACACCACAATTTTAGAAATATTTGAAAAAAAATTTGGATAGCGGGTGCTACCTATGAGAACATTTCAAATTCCCAGACCCAGGCCCCACAGTGGCATCGGTAAACCATATATTGCCTGAATGACACAGCCTAGAGTTGGCTGATGCACGAGTAGACAGCAGGGCTTCACAATCCCATCCAAAAAACACCACAATTTTTGAAATTTTTGAAAAAGATTTTGGATAGCGGGTGCTACCTATGAGAAAATTTGAATTTCCCAGTCCCAGGCCCAGCAGCGCCATCATTTTTTTATTTGAAATTTAAAACAAACTTTCAGTGTCCCGGACCCCAGCGTGTGGGTACGAAGGACCAAATCCAACAAGCCCCCACAGGGCTCATGTGGCTGTGAGATGTATGCGCAACATCTCCATTGCCCTGACCGGCCATTGTTTCCAAGACATTTCGCTAAGGCAAACCATGTGAAGAACAGCGCGACACCGCCGTGCCCTGCCCACATGGTATGCTGGAAGGCCACTGAGACTTGTCCAGGCAGTGGAGGCTGAAGACACAGTGGAGGATGTGGAGGCGAAGTTGCACACTGTCACAGGACCAACGGGCTGACAAAGTGTAGCAGGAAGCAGCATTGAGTACACACCAGGGCTTCAGAATCCCAAAGAAAAAACCATTTAAAAAAAAATTTTTGCCTGAATGACACAGCCTGGAGTTGGCTGATGCATGAGTACACACCAGGGCTTCACAATCCCCACCAAAAAACACAACAATTGTAGAAATTTATGAAGAAGACTTTTGGATAGCGGGTGCTACCTATGAGAAAATTTGAAATTCCCAGACCCAGGCCCAGCAGCGCCATCAGTAAACCCTATATTGGCTGAATGACACAGCCTGGAGTTGGCTTCACAAATCAAAGCTTCACAATCCCTAATAAAAAAGACAAACATTTTTGACAAAAAATGTTGACGAAATTTTAGGACAGCGGGTGCTCTCTATATATTACCTGAATGACGCAGCCCGGAGTTGGCTGCAGCATGAGGAGACCATTGAAATGTCTGATTTTTTTTATTTGAAATTTAAATCAAAATGTGTGTCCTGGACCCCGCCATGTGGGTACAAAGGACCTAATCTGACAAGCACCCACAGGGCTCATGTGGCCGTAAGATGTAGGCACAGCGTCTCCATAGCCCTGACCGGCCATTTTTGGTTTTTGTACCTTTAAGAACAAGCGCATTTCCAGGAGTCCAGAAGACTCTATAATGCAGGACGGTGGACCATCAAAAGACATTCTCCTTTTTAAAAAAAAATAAATTTAATTTCAATTAAAAAATCACACGCAACAAGCGTTCAATGGTGTAATGGTTATTGTTCTGGAAAATTCAAGTTTATTACTGTGATAATTATCAGAAAATTTAAAATAAAAACACTACCCAAGAGTGTTTAATAACCCCATACATTGCACCATAAATGTTGAAATTAAAATTAAGCATGTATGTATGTATTTCAAAAATCCTAAAATTGAAGGCCCAAGCCCAGAAGCATCATGAAGTCAAGCAGTTCCTGAAAGACACAGGAGCAGTCAGGAGTAGGCATCAGCAGTACCAAGAGGCTTTCATAACCCTTACATTGCACGATCAATCACGAGATCGAGCAATAACAGGTGTGTTTTGCCCTCAGATATCCGAGGCTGCACGCGCGCTACACTGAACGGACCAGCGTGTGTCTATCTTTCACCGACAGATGCGGGTAACCCGCTGAACCCCTGTTACGCCGAGTGGTCCCTGCTCCTCCCCGGAGCGCTCGCGGCGTTCACCTCCATGCAGCGCCCCGGTCAGACCCACTGACCGGGAGCGCTGCATTAGTGTCACTGGCGGGGATGCGACCCGCGTAGTGGGACGCGCCCACCCGCGGCTCGCATCCCAATCTCCTCACCTGCCCCGTACCTCCATCTGCTCAGTCCCGGCGCGCGCGGCCCCGCTCCCTAGGGCATGCGCGCGCTGGCTCTCTGAGATTTAAAGGGCCAGTGCGCCATTGATTGGCGCCTGGCCCAATCAGTACCTGCACCTGTGTCCTCCTTATAAAAACCCACTTCCCCTTCCTGGTATCGCCGGATCTTGTTGCTTAGTGCCAGTGAAAGCGTTTTGTGTATGTTCCAAGCCAGTGTTCCAGACCCTCTGCTGTTGCCCCTGACTACGATCCTTACTGCCTGCCCTGACCTTCTGCTACGTCCGACCTTGCTCTTGCCTTGTCCCTTGTACCGCGCCTGTCTCAGCCGACAGCAGGGGTTGAGTCGCTATCGGGTGGAACGACCTGGGGGTAACCTGCCCCTGCAAGTCCATCCCGCTTTGTGGCGGGCTCTGGTGAAAACCAGTAACCCCTTAGACTCCGTTCCCCTGATACGGCCCACGTCATCACCCCACTGACACAGAGGATCCACCACCAGTGTCCTCGCTGCATTCCTATCCTGATCCTGACAGTAGATCCGGCCATGGATCCCGCTGAGGTTCCGCTGCCTGTTGTCGCTGACCTTACCACGGTGGTCGCCCAGCAATCCCAACAGATCGCGCTACAAGGACAGCAGCTTACCCAACTGACCGTCATGCTGCAACAACTTCTGCCCCAGCTTCAGCAATCATCTCCTCTGCCAGCTCCTGCACCTCCTAGCCGCTCCTAGCCTCCGCTTGTCTCTACCGGACAAGTTTGATGGGGACTCTAAACAGTGCCGTGGTATCCTGTCTCAATGTTTCCTACACTTGGATATGATGTCGCACCAATTCCCCACTGAACGGTCTAAGGTGGCTTTTGTGGTCAGTCTCCTGTCTGGAAAGGCCTTGTCATGGGCCACACCACTCTGGGACAGCAATGATCCTGCCACTGCCACTATCCAGTCCTTCTTCGCTGAAGTTCGTAGTGTCTTCGAGGAGCCAGCCCGGGCCTCCTCTGCCGAGACTGCTTTGCTGAACCTAGTCCAAGGGAGTTTTTCCGTAGACGAATACGCCATCCAGTTTCGTACCCTCGCCTCAGAGCTATCCTGGAACAATGAGGCCCTCTGCGCGACCTTCAAGAAAGGCTTATCCAGCAACATGAAAGATGTACTGGCCGCACGAGAAATTCCTGCTAACCTATCTGAACTTATCAATTTGGCCACCCGCATCGACATGCGTTTCTCAGAAAGACGCCAGGAGCTCCGACAGGAAAAGGATGTTGTTCGCACCAGGTGATTTCTCTCCCCGGCTCCTCTCTTCCAAAGTCCACTGCAATCTGTTCCTGTGCCTTCTGCCGAGGAGGCTATGCAAGTGGATCGGTCCCGCCTGACCCTACAAGAGAGGACTCGCCGCCATATCGAGAATCTATGCCTGTACTGTGCTAGTACCGAACACTTCCTAAAAGACTGTCCTATCCGCCCTCCGCGTCAGGAGAGACGCACTCCGTTACCTCACAAAGGTGAGACCACTCTAGGTGTGAATTCTGCTTCTCCACGTCTCACTGTGCCTGTGCGGATTTCTCCTTCCGCCAACTCCTCTTTCTCTGCTGTGGCCTTCTTTGACTCCGATTCTGCAGGAAATTTTATTTTGGCCTCTTTTGTTAATAGGTTCAGCATCCCAGTGACCAGTCTCATTAAGCCGCTCTACATTTCTTCTGTCAACGGAGAAAAATTGGACTGCACTGTGCGTTACCGCAGAGAACCCCTGCTTTTGAGCATTGGACTGCATCACGAAAAAATTGAATTTCTTGTCCTACCCAACTGCACCTCTGAAATCCTCCTCGGTCTGCCATGGCTCCAACGTCATTCTCCTACCCTTGACTGGACCACCGGGGAGATCAAAAGTTGGGGTCCATCTTGTCTCAAACATTGCCTCACGTCTGCCTCCACTTGTCAAACCCCTGTGCCTCCACCTATACCAGGTCTTCCCAAGGCCTACCAGGACTTTGCTGATGTTTTCTGCAAAAAACAAGCAGAGATCTTACCACCTCATAGGCCTTATGACTGCCCCATTGACCTCCTTCCTGGTACCACTCCACCCCGGGGCAGGATCTACCCTCTGTCTGCCCCAGAGACTCAAGCCATGTCCGACTATATCCAGGAGAACCTAAAGAGGGGTTTCATTCGGAAGTCAGCATCCCCTGCTGGAGCGGGGTTCTTCTTTGTCTCTAAAAAAGACGGTTCCATACAGCCATGCATTGACTACCGCGGTTTAAATAAAATCACCATCAAAAACCGCTATCCCCTGCCTTTGATCTCTGAACTCTTTGACCGTCTTCGTGGTGCCAATATTTCCACTAAATTGGACTTACAATCTTATTCGCATCAGGAAAGGTGATGAGTGGAAGACCGCATTCAATACCAGAGACGGACATTTTGAATATCTAGTTATGCCCTTTGGGCTCTGCAACGCCCCTGCATTCTTCCAGGACTTCGTTAATGAGATATTTTGGGACTTATTATATACCTGTGTTGTGGTTTACCAGGACGACATCTTGATTTTCTCCTCTAGCCTGGAGGAACACCGTCGTCATGTCCGCCTAGTGCTCCAGAGACTCCGCGAAAATCAACTGTATGCCAAAATGGAAAAATGTCTCTTTGAATGCAATTATCTTCCTTTCCTAGGTTACCTAGTCTCTGGCCAAGGGCTTCAAATCGACCCAGACAAACTGTCAGCGGTTTTAGATTGGCCACGCCCTTCTGGACTCCGTGCTATCCAAAGCTTTCTGGGATTTGCCAACTACTACCGACAGTTTATTCCCCATTTCTCCACCATTGTGGCCCCTATTGTGGCCCTGAAGAATGCCAACCCTAAGTCATGGCCTCCTCAAGCAGATGAGGCCTTCAATCGTCTCAAAACTGCCTTTGCTTCTGCTCCAGTACTGTCCAGACCTGATCCATCGAAACCTTTCTTGCTGGAAGTGGACGCCTCCTCAGACAGAGCCGGAGCCGTACTTCTCCAAAAATAACTCTACCGGACATAACATTACTTGTGGTTTATTTTCTAAAACTTTCTCTCCGGCAGAAAAAAATTACTCCATTGGAGATCGTGAACTTCTAGCCATCAAGTTAGCACTCGAAGAATGGAGGCATCTATTGGAGGGTTACAAACACCCCATTGTCATTTACACTGACCACAAGAATCTCTCGTACCTCCAGTCTGCCCAGCGTCTGAATCCTCGCCAGGCTAGATGGTCGTTGTTTTTTGCCCGCTTTAACTTCGAGATTCACTTTCATCCTGCAGACAAAAACATCAGGGCTGACGCCCTTTCACGTTCCTCTGATGCCACCGAATCTGAAGTCCCTCTGCAGCATATCGTACCTCCTGAGTACCTGGTCTCCTCTGCTCCAGCTTCAATTGGACAAACTCCTCAAGGAAAGACCTTTGTCCCTCCACGCCAGCGCCACAAGATCCTCAAATGGGGACATTCCTCTCACCTTGCTGGCCATGCTGGCATCAAGAAGTCCATCCAGCTTATTTCTCGTTTGTATTGGTGGCCTACGCTGTCACTGATTTCATTGCGCCCGGGATAAAACCCCTCGCCAGAAGCCCGCTGGACTCCTCCTTCCTTTACCCGTTCCCGAGCAGCCATGGTCCCAAATTGCCATGGATTTTATTACGGATCTGCCTGTATTCCATGGCAACACCGTCATCTGGGTGGTCGTTGATCGTTTCTCCAAAATGGCACACTTCATTCCGCTTCCAGGTCTTCCTTCTGCGCCACAATTGGCGAAGCTATTTTTTCTGCATATTTTTCGCCTTCACGGGCTACCCACGCATATCGTCTCGGATAGAGGCGTTCAATTTGTGTCGAAATTTTGGAGATCTCTCTGTAACCAATTAAAAATCAAATAAAATTTCTCGTCCTCCTATCACCCCCAATCCAATGGACAAGTAGAGAGAGTAAACCAGATTCTTGGTGACTATTTGCGACATTTTGTCTCCTCCCGCCAAGACGATTGGGTCGATCTTCTACCCTGGGCTAAATTCTCGTACAATTTCAAAAATTTGGAATCCTCTGCTAAATCCCCGTTCTTTGTGGTGTACAGCCGTCACCCTCTGCCCCCCCCCCTCCCCATTCCCACTTCTTCTGGACTGCCTGCTGTAGATGAAGTTACCCGGGACTTCTCTGTTATCTGGAAGGAGACTCAAAAGTCGCTCCTACTGGCCTCGTCTCGTATGAAGAGACATGCTGATAAGAAGAGAAGAACTCCTCCTGTCTTCGCTCCTGGGGACAAAGTGTGGCTCTCTGCTAAGTATATCCGCTTTCGCGTTCCCAGCTACAAGCTGGGCCCACGTTACCTTGGACCATTTAAAATCAAGAGTCAAATCAATCCTGTCTCCTACAAACTTCTTCTCCCTCCTTCTCTTAGTATTCCTAACTCCTTTCATGTTTCACTTCTCAGACCTCTCGTTCTTAACCGCTTTTCCCCCAAGGTCAACGCTCCTGCTCCTGTTTCTGGCTCCTCCGATGTCTTCACTGTAAAGGAAATCCTCGCCTCCAAAGTAGTCAGAGGTAAAAAAAAAACTAATTCTCGTAGATTGGGAGAATTGTGGCCCCGAAGAGAGGTCTTGGGAACCCAAGGATAATATCCTTGACAAGGAGCTCATACACAAGTTCCTAGGCTCCAAAAAGAGGGGGAGACCAAAGGGGGGGGGGGGGGTACTGTTAAGCCGAGCGCTCCGGGTCCCTGCTCCTCCCCGGAGCGCTCGCGGCGTTTACTCCATGCAGCTCCCCATTCAGACCCGCTGACCAGGAGCGCTGCATTTGTGTCACTGGCGGGGATGCGACCCGCGTAGCGGGACGCGCCCGCCCACGGCTCGCATCCCAATCTCCTCACCTGCCCCGTCCTCCCTCTGCTCAGTCCCAGCGCGCGGCCCCGCTCCCTAGGGTGCGCGCGCCGGCTCTCTGAGATTTAGAGGGGCAGTGCGCCATTGATTGGCGCCTGGCCCATTCAGTACCTGCACCTGTGTCCTCCTTATAAAAACTCACTTCCCCTTCCTGTTATCGCCGGATCTTGTTGCCTAGTGCCAGTGAAAGCGTTTTATGTATGTTCCAAGCCAGTGTTCCAGACCCTCTGCTGTTGCCCCTGACTACGATCCTTGCTGCCTGCCCTGACCTTCTGCTATGTCCGACCTTGCTCTTGCCTTGTCCCTTGTACCGCGCCTGTCTCAGCCGTCAGCTGGGGTTGAGTCGCTATCGGGTGGAACGACCTGGGGGTTACCTGCCGCTGCAAGTCCATCCTGCTTTGCGGCGGGCTCTGGTGAAAAACAGTAACCCCTTAGACTCCGTTCCCCTGGTACGGCCCACGTCATCACCCCACTGACACAGAGGATCCACCACCAGTGTCCTCGCTGCATTCCTATCCGGATCCTGACAACCCCGTTCGTGATAGGGATCAGGGATTGCAATTATTTGCCAAGAAAGAAGAATCCCAACTAAGTGCGAGTCATAAGCTCGGGTTCATTAAGTCCCTGCCCTTTGTACACACCGCATGTCTCTACTACCGATTGGATGGTTTAGTGAGGTCCTCGGATCGGCCCCGGCGGGGTAGGAGAAGGCCCTGGTAGAGTCCCGAGAATTTAAAGATCATTGTTGAAATTTGCTTTAAGCATGTATTAGCTACTGCTAAACTTCCAAAAATTAAAGGCCCAAGGCCAGAAGCATCAGTGAGGCAAGAAGTTCCTGAAAAACACAGAATGAGTCTGGAGCAGTCATTTGCAGTACCCAAGAGGGTTTCATAACCACTTACATTTAAAGATCAATGTTGAAATTTGCATTAAGCATGTATTTAGCTACTGCTAAACATTCAAAAATTAAAGGCCCAAGGCCTGAGGCATCAGGGAGGCAAGTAGTTCCTGAAAGACACAGAATGAGTCAGGAGCAGTCATTCACAGTACCAAAGAGGGTTTCATAACCCTAATTGATAACCCAAGAGGGTTTCATAACCAACCATAATTGGGAAATGTTGGTGTAGCAGCATGGTCAATCTACTCTGAGGCATCTGGCATTGGTGGCTGGAAATCCTGGCTAATCCATCCCTGATTCATCTTCACAAAGGTCAGTCTCTCCACATTTTTAGTGGACAGACGAGTTCGCCTTGGGGTGACTTTGGCCCCGGCCGCACTAAACACCCGCTCTGATGGCACACTACTGGTCGGGTAGGACAGCTTTTCCAGGGCAAACTCTGCTAGTTGCAGCCATAAATCAAGTTTGGCTGCCCAGAAGTCCAGCGGATCTTCAATGGTTGTTGGCATGGTCATGTCAAGGTATGCCACCACCTGCTGATTCAGGTCCTGCTCCATGTCTACCTGCTGCTGATGAGTTGCTTCACTATGCGGGTCTGTAGACTCAGGCTGCTGCTGATTGAACTGGTACTGCTCCTGCCACCCCTCCCCTCCCCAGCAGCCATGGCAGTGGAAGGTGAGCTCAGAGGGCCCCCCGAGTCAGACCTGCAAGTGGATGGACCATGTGGCCGATAGGCATCGGCCAACTGACTACGTAGAATCTCTCTGTAGTAGGTCAGTTTGTCCTCCCTCTCAGTGGGTGTAAAAAAGGCTCCCATTCTGGGACGATAGCGAGGGTCTCATAAGGTGGAGATCCAGAAGTCATCCCGCTGACGAATTTTGACAATTCGGGGGTCACTACGCAAGCAACTGAGCATGCATCGTGCCATTTGCGCCAGTGACTTGGAGGGACTACCTGCCTCCATCTTCACTGCATACTGCCACGGTGTGTCTGGGTCCTCTGCCTGGCCTTCCTCATAACCCTCCAGCTCCTCTGGCTGCTCCTGCTTCTCCTCTCCTGTACGATGACTAGAAACACCGGCCATCTCATCCAACCTAAACTGTGCTCCCCTCTGCCCATCATCATCCTCCTCCCCCAGTTCAGCCCCCACAGGGCTCATGTAGCCTTGAGGTGTAGGCGTAACGTGACCAGCAATGGTTTCAATCATTTGTTGTAGGAAATGTAGGAGTGGAATTACGTTGTTCATGGCGTAAACCCTGGCCACGCTTCACTTTCTGCCCACAGATTTTGCATGTGACTACGCTAAGGTCCTCCGGATTCTTTATGAAGAACAACCACACCGCAGAGTAGCTGATTTTCCCACCCGCAGTTCGCACTATTTCACTGCTATTGGCGCCGTCTCCATGAACCCCTGTTCCACTACCTCCCTGAATTGTAGCTTGCCGCGAAGCAGGTGGTCTCCCCCTGGCACGTTTGGCTCCTGAATTTCCACTACTGCCACCATTGCCAACCGTGCTACCGCCTTGCTGCCTCATAGACAAAGAGCAAATCTCTTCTCCTGATGATGATGAAGCCCCGGCTTCTGAACCCGGCTCCCAATTGCGATCAGCTTCAAAATCATCAAAAGATGTGTGCACGTCACTGATGTCCTCCTTGTGTTCCACAACAGTGTCTGCCTCAGGACCCTGAACAATTGAAACACCGCCTCCAACGTCACTCTCGGCATCAATACTTGCCCGCCTTGTGACGCATGTCTCCTCACATTCTTGGCTGCCCATTAGATGTTGACTGTCCTCTATTACATCGTCCTCACTAAATAGTGGAGTTGAACCCAAAGCATGAGATACTTCTTTGGGAGAGGGAACAGCATAGGACAAAAGCAATGGGATTACGGGGACTGCTCCCGGGCCATGCCAACTGAGGGTTGTGTCTGAGGAACCCACCGACTCTTAACTGGGGTTGTCAGATGTCGCTTGTGATGATGGGGATGAGTGTGCAAACCAATTGACGAGGAGAGATGGGTCGACGACACGACCGCTGGGTGTTAACGGGAGCTGAGGCCTATTGCTGCGACTCCTGCTGCCACTCGCCCCAAGTCTGCTGCCAACTCTGCCTGACGTATGTAGGACTCTGCCCCTTCTCTGTGCACGTCCTGGCACTTCCCTGCCTGACATACTTAGTGCGTTTATGAGGGTATAGAACAGCAGCTGGCGATTACTTACGGCTGTCCTTTCAAATAAATAGGCCCTAGACAGAATAACAGTTACTAAATAGTACACTCCTTTGTTGTATGTATGCCCTTTGCAATGATGAGCGCACTGGTATGCGTATTTCTACGCGGAAAAAACACTTTTTTTTTTTATTACACCAGCAGGTGTATACTAATGTGTGGAATATCACTGAATTTAGCACAGAGACAGAATAACAGGTAGTAAATAGTACACTACTTGGTTCTATGTATGCCCTTTGCAATGATAAGCGCACTGTTAAGCGTATTTATACGCAGAAAAAAACTCTTTTTTTGTTGTATACACCAGCCGGTGTATACTAATGTGTGGAATAGCACTGAATTTAGCACCGAGACAGAAATACAGGTACTAAATAGTACACTACTTGGTTGTATGTATCCCCTTTGCAATGATGAGCGCACTGTTAAGCGTATTTGTACGCAGGAAAAACTTTTTTTTTCTTTAATACACTGGCAGGTATATAACGTGTGGTATAACACTGAATTTAGCACAGAGACAGAAAAAAAGGTAGTATATGGTACGCTATTTGCTTGTATTTAGGCCCTTTGCAATGATAAGGGCACTGTAAAGCGTATTTGTACTCAGGAAAAACTTTTTTTTCTTTAATACACTGGCAGGTGTATAACGTGTGGTATAACACTGAATTTAGCACAGAGACAGAAAAAAAGGTGGTATATGGTACGCTATTTGCTTGTATGTAGGCCCTTTGCAATGATAAGGCCACTGAAAAAGCGTATTTGTACGCAGGAAAACCTTTTTTTTCTTTAATACACCGACAGGTGTATAACGTGTGGTATAACACTGAATTTAGCACAGAGACAGAGTAACAGGTGAAAAATGGTAAAAAGGCACAAAAGTCCACACTAATATGACTTATTTCTGAACAGTGCAGCACCACAAAAAAAAAAAAATCCAGGGATTAAACCCTAAATTGCACTCTGTCACGCAATTCTGAGCAGCAGAAGATTTGTGGAGCAAAAAAAAAAAAAATCAATTGGGCTGGAAAATGAGGAGATAAGATGCTTCAGAAAGTTCAGGCAGCTTGGAGATCTGTATGAGGCAGCTGACAGCTATCTGCCCCTCTCTGCTGCAATGCTCAATAACGTGAATAGGAGGTTTAGCTATTAATGATCCTTCTCAGTGTTACAGCAAAGCACTCTGCACTCCTGCCTTTCCCTAATGCTGATGTGACTAGCAGTTGCAGTGTAACGCTGTGGTATGAGCTATTCACACACACGCAGTCCTGTCCTCTCTATCTGAGTGCATAGATGTGCATAGCCCGCCTACCTTCATTCCAGCCGCTGTTTCCTGCCCTCCCATAATCCCCTGCCCCATGTACTCACATGTGGATCCGCCATCTTAGGTCTTCAATAGCCTGGAACTCTGTAAAATGGAGTTTAATGAAGCGATTTGTGCGATAGAATTGTGGCGATATTTGTATTCGTTGCGAATCGAATTTTTCATGAAATTCGTAACGAATTCGGGTTCGTCAACTTCGATTCACTCATCTCTAGTCATAAGTAATGAATATATTAATTGAAGGAAAACAGCATGTGAGACATTATATTAGAATATATATAAAACCAATGTAAATGAGCTTACGAGACAACGTCAGTAATTTTATGAATGGGAGCTTGGAGAACGTGATGACGTAAGTATGTTTGTAAACATTCTACGATACGCATGAGTGAACTGGCGTGACGAAAGGGAAAGTGGTGTTACTAAACAGCTGCCCTATGAATGGACTTACTGGCACGCTTAGAATTGCAACAGCGTGCTGGGGCCAGAGTAACGTACTGAGACGAAATTAAAATGGAATTATGAGTGTACTCAAAGGGAATCCATGTCATTTCATGCAGCATAGTTGTCCGAACTACAGAATCTTCTAATGGTAAGTATTGATTATACAGTTAATATTCAGTATACATGTTATAGCACTAACAGTGATTATATAAGCGTAGAGGTGTATATATATACAAAGTAGATGCGTACTTTTAAAATACCATAATCAGTCTACAATAAAAAGTTATATAAAAAGGAAATTGTATGGATGATAATGAAACCCCAGTAGCAATTAATATATTGCAAATTATAAATAAATGGAAGGTAATTATAACTATAAAAGTACTTGAATAGCAGCTAGTGAAGTGCATAGTGTAAAGTGACATGGGAATAGAAAATATATATGTATGTAACACAATGTGGACCGCAATAATGTAGATATAGGAAAAATATAAAGGTCAATGTATATTCTGAATATATTCATTAAGGCCATATGGTATCAACGTTTTTAAGCGGAATATCCAACAATTCTCTCTCTTTTTGAGAGTCAAACCGTTGGTTTGTACATCTAGATATGTGTTCGTTCAATGGGAACATATCTAAATGCACCAAAATTACAATTGTGTTGGTCCAGGGCATGCTTAGATACACTAGGTAAGAGGTACCCATTGGTAACATTGGCCCGGTGTTTATTAATCCGACACCTAAAGGGTTGGATAGACCGACCCACATATTGTAAACCACATTGGCACTCCATCAAGTAAATCACATATGCAGTACTACAATTCATAAATTATTTAATTTGAAATTTTTCACCCGTAACTGTAGATTTAAAATCCTTTTTAGCATTAAGAAAATTATGGCAGCATTTGCAAGTGGTAATATTACATTTAAAGGATCCTATTGGGCTTGATAAAAAGGAAATGTGACTGTTTGTTTTGTTAGGGAGTGGTTTTGCCTGATATGCCTGATTCCACCAGGTGAGAGTTTATAACCTTGAAGCTCACCTATACCATATTCACTCGCAGGATTACACGAGGCGCTGTCCTCCTCTCCCCTTTTTTCTTTTATCTCTTTTATGTAGTAGTAAGTCAGAGTGGTGGGAAATATTCAAGGAGCGGGTTGCGGGGTTCTTCCGCCAGCTCTCGAGCCTCAGGTCCCTGAACAGGTATCGCCTGTATCAGGGACTGAGGAGGAAACTCGTGCTTCTTGTTTCGACTGGAGGTAGCCGAGAGGATATCTCCAGAGTGAAATCCTTGCTGATAAGGTGTCAGTACTATAGGCACGCATCTTTAGTTTTTGAGAGGGATTTCGGGAAGTACCGCTCACCCGACCCTTACAGAAACTGTAAGATGTCAGTAAAGTAATTTCAGGACTGATTGATAGTACGGGATCTCTGAATCGGTCCAGATCAGGGATCTTGGAGGTCGTCAGATCCTTCTCCTCGCATCTGTGTTTGAAGGTATTATCTCGAAAAACAACGTTGATAAGTTAACTCCTGAATGCCCGTGCCCTGCAAAATGGTATCATCTACCAAAAGTGCACAAGTCACTGAGCCGACCCCCTGGGCGACCTATCGTCGCGGGGATCGGCTCAGTGACTGAGTACCTGTCTCAGTATATAGATTTTTTGCTCCATCCTATTTTGCCCACAATTCCAGCGTACATTAAGGACACTAGTCACCTATTATCTATAGTGAATGACTTACCGTGGGAAGAAGGTTGGAGTTTATGTTCCATTGATGTCACTAGCCTGTACACCCGTATCCCCCACGATACGGGTGTGCAGGCAGTGACTGAAATTTTGAAAAGAACAGAGAACTCCATACAGTATATTAAATTTGTACAAGACGCCCTCAGATTCGTCCTACAGAACAGTACTTTTGTATATGAAGGCAGGTGGTATAGACAGGACACCGGGACCCCGATGTGGACACCGGTGTCCTGTACATATGCTAATCTGTATTTAGCTAACTTTGAGAATAACATAGTATATACTACCGCTAATCCATTCATTAAATACATAAGAACTTATGTCCGATTTGTGGACGACATTCTGTTAATATGGTCAGGAACTAAAAACCAATTCTATCAGTTTGTAGATTATCTTAATGATGCTAAGGAATATAATATGGAGTTTACACACCAATATGGCGGTGATACGCTGGAATTCCTAGACATTAAATTGATAGTGAAAGAAGGGAAATTAATAAGTGAAGGTTACAGGAAGGAAGTGGCAAAGAATACGATACTTCACTATCAAAGTTCCCATACATAAGCAGTCAAAAATGGTATTCCATATGGACAGTTTTTACGTTTAAAAAGAAATAACACACAAGATTCTACATATCAAAAACAGGCAACTGAGTTAGAAAGAAGACTAATAGAACGTAATTACCCAGTAGATCTAATTAAAAAAGGGAGACAAAAAGCAGATGGAAAAAATAGAGAAAAATTGTGCAGAAAAAAAAAAAACGCGCCTTTGAATAGGTTCACGTTCACATTTCAGAATTCACCGGTAAATAAAATGATAGAGAGAGCAATTAGGAGGAACTGGTATATACTAGAGACAGATGAAGACCTCAAAGAAATGGCAGGAAAGAAACCATTAATCTCCTATAGGAAAACGAAAACAATAGGAGAAGTATTGAAACGCGCACATAATACACAAAAAGATAAAGAAAAGAAGAGAAAAACAGACTGGTTAACTAGTCACGTACCAATAGGGAATTTCCAATGTGAAAATTGTAATTTTTGTAAATATAATCTTGGCTTGCAAACATTCAGAATAGGTCCAATCACCCATATGGTTAGCGAACTTATTACGTGTAAGACAAAAAACGTGGTTTATGTTATATTCTGCCCATGTGGCTTCTACTATATAGGAAAAACAATCAGACAAATGTGCGCAAGAGGGGGGTGGAGCCTGACCGCGGACTGGAATGGCTGTGTGAGACGGAGCTCTCCTGCCACGCACCGCTCCCCACTTTCTTTGGACCGTGATGGTGAAGTTTGGTCGCTATCAGCCCAGCGACACTACGGACATGCCCAAAGCTCAAAAAAACCAGGTTGACGTGGTTAAATTCTTCTCTAAATGATCAGACCGCTCCTCGGCCCGCTCTCTGAAAATGGCGCCGGAGCCCGCGTCACAGACCAACTCAGAAGACGAACTGAGACAAGACAGCGACTCGGACGAGGGGAACTCGGCGACTCTAACCCCGGCCTTCCTCAAGTCATTCATGAAGAAAGCTCTCTCTCAAGCTCTCAAACCGGTACGTGCTGATCTTGCTGAGATTAAATCTGATGTTCACGCCATCGGCTACCGCACCGAAGCGCTGGAAGCTGCATGTGCAGACCTCACCTCACACTCGGCGGCCATGGCGAGCAGAGCGGAGGTCCTGGAGACTCATGTTAATAACGCGCTTACCTTGATCGAAGATCAGGAAAACAGGAGCCGCCGAAAGAACATACGGTTCAAAGGTCTCCCGGAGTCCTGGGCGCCTGACTCGCTGCCTAAAATAGCTAAAGAAATGTTTGGAGGTCTATTGGGTGCTGAGAGAGCGGCCGGCATCGTCATTGAACGTATCCACAGAGCTCTGCGACCTAAACCTAAACCAACGGAACCACCTCGAGATGTCATCTGTGGCCTCCTGTCCTATGTGGACACAGCGGCTATCCTACAGGCGGCGAGGGAAAAGAGGCCGATTTACTATGGGGATGATGAAGTGGCACTTTACCAGGATATTGCCCCCACCACGTTAATGAAACGGCGCATTCTGCGCCCCCTGCTAGACAAGCTACGAGACAAAGGGCTTTCTTACGCTTGGCTGTTCCCCTTCGGCCTGTCAGTTCTCAAGGAGGGGAAGAGAATAGTCGTCAAGACGCCTGATGACTTAGAAAAGGCTTGGTTAGCCCTGGATATAACCCCAGTTCCAATACCATCGTGGATGTTGCTTGCTGACCACATCCCCCTGCCTCAGCTTCCTCGCATAGAGGAATGGAAACAGGTGCCCCGGTCCAAGCCTACCAAACAGAAGAAGACCCCTGTGAAGACCTTACCTCCTGATCGCTGAAGTTGAGTGCCGCTCTCTGATGCCTCCTTCACCCGTGGACCTACTGAGATGAAGCTCTGTACATGTTCCGGTTCGTTTCCATGCATCCCTTTGAGGACGCAGCTTCGGTTTTGTTTGCCACCCACCTAGTGATCTGATGTGCTGGCTTCTACCTGTATGATGTTCTACGGACGCTCATGGAGATCTATCTGAAAGATACGTTTTTACAGCCCCGGCTACCCCCTCCTCCCCCCCCCCCTACTCCTACCCGCCCTTCAACCCAGGGACAGTGCCACCCGGTTCCCGTTCTCGGGTATGTCCCCCAGCCCCCCCCCCCCCCCGGACTAGTTCATGTAGCGGAACTGTCATTTGTGTCTGCCTCAGGCAGTGGACTTCCACCCTGTACCCCCTCCCCCCCCTCCACCCCACTCTCGCTCACCTCCCTCCTATCCCCCTTCTCGACTCCAACGGGGAGCTATGGTTACCGAGTCCTACTCGAGACCCCATGGACTGCATTATTCTGATGGGACACCGTCACCTGAATTTCCCTGCGGTCCTTGATGAGTTCTTTTTGAAAGTAGCCCCAGACGGCTGGCTATGTATGTAATGTTATTCTCGTTATGTGACGTCACTTGATGTTTATGCCTAACTGATCCTTATAGTTTATTTAGGTTATGCCTTAGGTTTGGGGTCTGATACTTCAGTTTCCCATATGTGATAGCGGATAATGAGTGCCCTTCATTGCTACTTATGCCTGTCTACTGCTATTTTTCTTTTTCTTTATTTTTCACGCTGTACAGCTGCTAAACCCCCACCTCCATCTCTGCACCTTTGACCGCTTCCCCTACTCGCCTTCCCCGACACCGCCCCCCCTCACCCACTAGACCCCCTCCCTTTCCCCTTCTCTTCTCCCCCTGCCCCTTCCCTCCCCCCTTTTTCCCCCTCCCTTCCCCCCCTATCCGCCCTCCTCAACTTTTTCCCCCTGCTTGCTTCATACTGATCCCAGATGGGATCTCCATGTCATATGACTAGCACTATGTTACTTGGTTATGGTGTTTGTCTTTATACACTGTTGAAAATACTCTGTTATATGTTCTACATGTCTGGTTGTACCTGGTACAAATGTTCGATACTGCTGGGCTTAAAGGTTTAGGTGCTTCAGCATTTAAGCACTTACTTTACCTTTTCCCGTCAAGTCATTTGCTAACTGTGGTGTAGGAGGTGCGCCACAGGTCAGATAACCCTCCTACCCCCACCTCTTGACACTTTGCTCTAAAGTAGCTGCCTTCCCATTGCCTACCCTCCTACCGTTCCTTACTCCCCTGTGACACTCTCCTCTCTGTGACTAGCCCCCCCCCTCCCCGCGCCCCTCCTCCAACCTCTCTCTTACCCTCACCCTCACACCCAATTACACTCTCTTCTGTACTCTCACATCCCCCTGCCCTACTCCCACTCTACCTTCTATACCTTTGATACCCTTCATATATTTCCCCCTCTCTTCCTGCATATCCTTTATCTCTTTCCCCTCTCCATCCTCTCCCTCAGCGTCCCCCCACCCCATTTCCATTATCCATTTACCTTCTCTCTATCATTACCCATTCACCTCCACCTATTGTCTGCTCAAGTGTTCAGTGGTTCCACAGTATCCTGCCTTCCCTACATTCCCACCTGTTTTCCTTTCTCTCCCTTCCTTGGGGCCTAACCTTCCCTCGCCTCTATAATCATGGCCTCCATAAACTGTGTATCCTTTAATGTGAGGGGCATGTCGACCCCTAACAAACGGAATCATGTTTTATCTATGGTTAGGAGACTCCGTTCTCATGTCCTATTCATGCAAGAAACTCATTTCAAACGTGAGAAAATCCCTAAGCTGCCCTTGAAACATTACCCTACATGGTTTCATGCTTGCCACGCGACCTCTGCATCTAAGGGTGTGTCCATCGCCATTCACAAGAGTGTACCATTTAAAGTCCTTCAACAACACTCTGATGAAGAAGGAAGGGTTCTCTTTTTAAGAGTACTCCTTCATAACTCCAAATACACACTGGCAAACTTGTATGCACCGAATCATGCGCAGGTCCCATGGCTCCTAAAGGTCTTAGATGACCTGAAATTGTTCGCTGATGGCCCTATAATCCTAGGTGGTGACCTGAATGTTACCTTGAATCCTGCTCTAGACACCTCTGCCTCAAAACCCACCATCCCTTATAGGGCATTGGCGTGCTTACGTAACAAACTATCTGACTTGTCTCTTTTAGATGCCTGGAGGACGCAGAATCCCACGATCAGGGACTACTCTCACTTCACGGCTGCTCACAACTCCCATCAGAGACTAGATTACTTGTTCCTGCACTCTTCCTTACTACCATCTCTCACGACCACAGGTATTGATGTGATCTCTATTTCTGACCACGCTCCATTTTTCCTCTCTATTCTTGCCTTCCCCTCTGCTGCTAGCGCCAACCGATGGCGTCTGAACGAACACATTCTTGAAAAACCCCAGGCACGGGCTGATATTGAGTCGCTCTTGGTGTCCTTTTTTGCTACTAATGTGGACTCAGGGCCACCGATCCCCATTGTCTGGGAGTCCCATAAGGCCTATGTCAGGGGTATTTTTATCTCTTGGGGCACCAAACTTAAAAAGATATATCAAAGAGAAATAGACTCCCTCTTGAAGCAAATAGCCTCACTGGAACGGATCCATAAATTGTCCAGGTCGGAAGACACCCAGAGGGAGCTAGTCTCTCTTAGAGAAAAGCTCCTAAGTCATCTAAATTACAAATCCTCCAAGGCCTACTTAAATTTCCGACACCGCCTCTATGCCCATGGCGACAAGGGTGGTAAGCTCATGTCCTCCCTCCTTAAAAGAGCAAAAGAGAAACGACACATCCATGAGGTAAGAGGAGAGGATGGCGCTCTTTGCTCCGCTACCCAGGATATTGCAGTGGCTTTCCAACGTTTCTACTCTAGACTGTATAACCTGGATGGCGAAGCTGCAGATATACGTAGGGCCGACAAATGTGCGCAAGAATTAGAGAGCACTTTTACTCTCTACGCACTAAAAAGGGAGCCCCCAGATTTATTTCCCACGTAGTAGAAGCCCATGGAGGAAGTCACGAATCTTTAAGGTTTGCAGGAATAGAAAAAGTTACTGCACGGCCGTGGCTAAGATCGGACAAAAACCTTCTTAGAAGAGAGACACAATGGATAATTGCTACTGATGCAACGGGAGTCTTAGGGCTTAATAACAAAGTTGATGTCTCAGTTTGCTTCTAAGAATGTTTTTTACGGTACCAGTCCTGACAGTCTGAACAATGAGCTAGATCTAAGTAGGAACAAGCTTAACAAAGCAATCTCCTCCCCTTCTTTTAACGTCACAAGGTGTGTTTGATGGTGATAGGTCCTTGGGTATTAAAATAATGGTGTGTAGTGGGAGTCCTTGTTGTGTGTGTTTTCCCAAGTTTGGGTGTTTTTGAGTTACAGCTAAATAGTGCTATTTTTATGTTTCTTTTTTGGTAATGCAAGTTGAGTATGTATGTGAGTGTTGTTAGATATTTGGTTATGTAAGGTGCGTTTCTATATTTTTTAGGGAAAACTGAGCAGGCCGGTTAGGCAGGATTTATCTTCTTTTATTTGAAATGTAAAGTTTGGGTTTATGTTATTTTATGTTGTTATTTTCAGTTATGGCAAAGTTGTGCTGATTTTGTGTTTGTTATGATTTATATTTTTCTAATAAAAAAGATTTACAGGATATATGTGATTGAGGATCATTAGAGGATAAGTTATGTAATGCATATGCACAGTATATGCCTCCCAGGGCCTCCGTCCGTGTCTGCAGTCTGCTCTGCACTGCAGCACTGCTATACACATGGGGAGCATGTGCAGAGCAGACTGCAGACAGAGCATTGCACCCTACTGTCATCTACAGACCTTAGGGTACAATGCGCCGCAGTCTGCACATACCCTCCCATGTATATAGCAGTGTGTGTGTGTGTGTACATTCCTATACAGTGCAGGTGGGGGTATGTACAGGCTAAATTGCACCCTAAGGTCTGTAGAAGACGCTAGGGTGCAATGCTCTATCTGCAGTCTACTTTGCACATGCCCCCGTTGTGTATAGCAGTGTGTGTATACATTCTTATACAGGTGGGGGTATGTGCAGACTGCAGAGCATAGCACCCTAGGGTCTTAACAAGACCTATAGAGCTATAACAAAAAGTAAAAAAAAAAAAGTTTGCAAAAAAGTGTAAAAAATTAAATTAAAAAAATTAACCCCTTCCCCAAGAAAAGCTTGAATCCTCCTCCCTACCTTTCCCAAGGGACATGTCTTCCAGGTACACTACTATGCAAGACTACAGCAGATCCCTGAAGATATCATTCACAAATTCCTGGAAGACTGCAGGTGCATTACAGAGGCCACAGGGCATGACAAATATTCATAATGGCCATCACGTGTGTTGAAAGCCGTCTTCCACTCGTCGCCTTCAAGGATTCGAATCAGGTTGTACGCCCCTCGCAGATCCAACTTGGTAAAGATCCGGGCACCACAAATACGGTCAAAAAGTTCAGAGATTAGTGGCAGAGGATACTTATTCTTTATAGTAATCTTAGTTAGTCGACGATAGTCTATGCATGGTCGCCGAGAGCCATCTTTCTTAGCCACAAAGAAGAAGCCGGCTCCCGCAGGAGAAGAGGACTTTCGGATAAACCCCCTCTCAAGGTTTTCTTTAATGTATTCAGACATAGACTGAGGTACACATCGGCGGATGCCAACCGCTGGCGTTACAATACGGAACACAAGAGTTGAACGCAGATTAACAGGAACAAACCATGGAGAAGGGAGGGAATTGGGCACCTAAAAGAGCATGAACTCGAAAGTACACCATGAAGATAAGGGGACAGTGCTGTCATTGAGAAGCAAGTGGATCTCCACTACCTATGGATTGCTCCAAGAACCATTTAGTAAGCCCAAAGCATTCCTTCAGTTTTGTGCAGGAAATGTCTGCTTCTCTGAACAATTAATTTCTCTGCTCTATCACTTGAAATAAAATCTGTGTCTTACCTATGCTGCTTCTCACATATGTCTAGTCACCTTTTGTCACTTTTTGTTACTCCCCACCACTTTGGCAATATGTGGAAGGTAGGTGACCCAGAAAATCTTGATGAAGACCCCGATTCAAATCAGCTGCTTACTTTTACCTTTTTTTTTTTTTACAAAGTATGGAGTGAGATGGTAATCCTCTCCCAGTGTAAGTAACCATCATATATGTTTGAACATGCATTTTGTATTGATAATAAATAGGGTAGATATGGGACTGATTATTGTCAGGATGCGGACTGGTATGCAGCGAGGACACTGGTGCATCCTCTGTTTCAGTAAGGTGATGGCGTGGGCCGTACCAGGGGAACGGAATCTAAGGGGTTACTGGTTTTCACCAGAGCCCGCCGCAAAGCGGGATGGACTTGCAGCGGCAGGTAACCCCCAGGTCGTTCCACCCGATAGCGACTCAACCCCACTGACAGCTGAGACAGGCGCGGTACACAGGGACAAGGCAAGAGCAAGGTCGGACATAGCAGAAGGTCAGGGCAGGCAGCAAGGGTCGTAGTCAGGGGCAACAGCAGAAGGTCTGGGTACACAGGCTTGGGAACACACTAAAATGCTTTCTCAGGGCACTAAGGCAACAAGATCTGGCAGGGACAGGAAGGGGAAGTGGGTTTTTAAATCAATGGAAGTGATTGACACTGATTGGGCCAGGCACCAATTAGTGGTGCACTGGCCCTTTGAATCTCAGAGAGCCGGCGGGCGCCCTAGAGAGCGGGGCCACGCGCGCCGGGACGTGACAGCCGGGGAACGGGACAGGTGAGTGGATTGGGATGCGACCCGCGGGCGCTTACCGCTACGCGAATCGCATCCCCGCCGGCAGAGACAGTGCAACGCTCCCGGTCAGCGGGTCTGACCAGGTCGCTGCAGAGAGGAGAACGCCGCGAGCGCTCCGGGGAGGAGCAGGGACACGGAGCGCTCAGCGTAACAGTACCCCCCCTTTGGTCTCCCCCTCTTTTTGGAGCCCAGGAACCTATGGATGAGCTCCTTGTCGAGCATATTGTCCTCGGGCTCCCAAGACCTCTCTTCGGGGCCCCAATTCTCCCAGTCAACAAGAATTTTTTTTTTACCTCTGACAAACTTGAAGGCTAGGATTTCTTTTACCGCAAAGACATCAGAGGAGCCAGAGACAGGAGCAGGAACGGTGACCTTGGGGGAAAAGCGGTTAAGTACGAGAAGTTTGAGAAGGGAAACATGAAAGGAGTTAGGAATACGAAGAGAAGGAGGAAGATGAAGCTTGTAGGAGACAGAGTTGATTTGACTTTTGACTTTAAATGGTCCAAGGTAACGTGGACCCAGCTTGTAGCTAGGAACACGAAACCGGATATATTTGGCAGAGAGCCACACTTTGTCACCAGGAGCGAAGACAGGAGGAGTTCTTCTCTTTTTATCTGCATGTCTCTTCATACAAGACGAGACCAGTAGGAGCGACTTTTGAG
This sequence comes from Hyla sarda, assembly GCF_029499605.1. Lineage (NCBI taxonomy): Eukaryota > Metazoa > Chordata > Amphibia > Anura > Hylidae > Hyla > Hyla sarda. Next base: position 371,215,414 of record NC_079192.1, on the reverse strand, counting down.
TCTCCTTCCAGATAACGGAGAAGTCCCGGGTTACTTCATCTACGGCAGGAACTCCAGAAGAAGTTGGAATGGGGAGGGGGGGGGGAAGAGGGTGATGGCGGTACACCACAAAGAATGGGGATTTGGCGGAGGATTCAGAATTTTTGAAATTGTACGAGAATTCAGCCCAGGGCAGAAGGTCGACCCAATCATCTTGGCGGGAGGAGACAAAATGTCACAAGTAGTCACCAAGAATCTGGTTTACTCTCTCTACTTGTCCATTGGATTGGGGGTGATAGGAGGACGAGAAATTGAATTTGATCTTTAATTGATTACAGAGAGCTCTCCAAAATTTTGACACAAATTGAACGCCTCTATCCGAGACGATATGCGTGGGTAGCCCGTGAAGATGAAAAATGTACAGAAAAAATTGCTTTGCCAACTGTGGCGCAGAAGGAAGGCCTGGAAGCGGAATGAAGTGAGCCATTTTGGAAAAACGATCAACGACCACCCAGATGACGGTATTGCCATGGGATGCGGGAAGATCAGTAATGAATTCCATGGCAATTTGGGACCATGTTTGCTCAGGGACGGGCAAAGGAAGGAGGAGTCAGCAGGCTTCTGGCGAGGGTTTTTTTTCCAAGGCACAAATAGTACAGGCCCGAACGAAATCAGTAACGTCACCCTCTAGTGTAGGCCACCAATACAGACGGGAGATGAGCTGAATGGACTTTTTAATGCCAGCATGATCAGCCAGGTGAGAGGAATGCCCCCATTTGAGGACCGCACTCAGGCGGTAAGATATGCTGTAGAGGGGCTTCAGATTCGGAGGCATCAGAGGAACGAGAAAGGGCCTCAGCTCTGACATTCTTGTCAGCGGGACGGAAGTGTATCTCGAAGTTAAAGCGGGCAAAAAACAACGACCATCTAGCCTGGGGAGTATTCAGGCGCTGAGCGGACTGGAGGTAAGAGAGATTCTTGTGGTCAGTGTAAATGACAATGGGGTGTTTGGAACCCTCCAATAGATGTCTCCACTCCTCGAGTGCTAACTTGATGACCAGAAGTTCACGATCTCCAATAGAGTAGTTATTTTCTGCCGGAGAGAAAGTTTTTGAGAAAAAACCACAAGTAATGTTATGTCCGGTAGCGTTTTTTTGAAGAAGTATGGCTCCAGCTCTGACTGAGGAAGCGTTTACTTCCAGGAAGAATGGCTTCAACGGATCAGTTCTGGACAGAACTGGTGCAGAGGCGATGGCAGCTTTGAGACGATAGAAGGCCTCATCCGCTTGTGGAGGCCACAACTTAGGATTAGCATTCTTCCTGGTAAGAGCCACAATAGGGGCCACTATGGTGGAGAAGTGGGGAATAAACTGTCGGTAATAGTTGGCAAATCCCAGGAAGCGTTGGATAGCACGGAGTCCAGAAGGGCGTGGCCAATCCAAAACCACCGACAGTTTATCTGGATCCATTTGAAGCCCTTGGCCAGAGACTAGGTAACCTAGGAAAGGAAGACTGTTGCATTCAAAGAGACATTTTTCAAATTTAGCATACAATTGGTTTTCACTGAGTCTTTGGAGCACTTGACGGACATGACGACGGTGTTCCTCTAAGTTAGAGGAAAAAATCAAGATGTCATCCAAGTAAACCACAACACAGGTGTACAATAAGTCCCAAAATATCTCATTAACGAAGTCCTGGAAGACTGCAGGGGCGTGCAGAGCCCAAAGGCCATAACTAGATATTCAAAATGTCCATCTCTGGTATTGAAAGCGGTCTTCCACTCATCACCTTTACGGATGCGAATAAGATTATATGCGCCCCTTAAGTCCAGTTTGGTGAAGATACTTGCTCCGCGTAGACGGTCAAAGAGTTCGGAGATCAAAGGCAGGGGATAGCGGTTTTTGATGGTAATTTTATTTAAACCGCGGTAGTCAATACATGGTCGTAAGGATCCATCCTTTTTTGAAACATAGAAGAACCCCGCTCCAGCAGGGGATGAGGATTTCCGAATAAAACCTCTCTTTAGGTTCTCCTGGATATACTCCGACATGGCTTGAGTCTCTGGGGCTGACAGAGGGTAAATCCTGCCACGGGGCGGAGTGGTACCAGGAAGAAGGTCAATGGGACAATCATAAGGTCTATGAGGAGGTAAGATCTCTGCTTGCTTTTTGCAGAAAACATCTGAAAAGTCCTGGTAAGCCTTGGGAAGGCTCGGTAAAGGTGAAGCCTCAGAGGTTTGACAAGTGGGAGCAGATGTGAGGCAACGCTTGTGACAAGAAGGACCCCAACTTTTGATCTCCCCGGTGGTCCAGTCGAGGGTAGAAGCATGACGTTGGAGCCACGGCAGGCCGAGAAGAACTTCAGAGGTGCAGTTAGGCAGAACGAAAAATTCAATTTTTTCATGGTGAAGTCCAATGCTCATGGGCAGGGGTTCAGTGCGGTAGCGCACAGTGCAGTCCAATATCTCTCCGTTAACAGAAGAGATAAAGAGCGGTTTGACGAGACGGGTTACTGGGATACTGAACCTATAAACGAAAGAGGCCAAGATAAAGTTTCCTGCAGAACCAGAGTCCAAGAAGGCCACTGCTGAGAAGGAGGACTTGGCGGAAGGAGAAATCCGCACAGGTACAGTCAGATGTGGAGAGGCAGAATTCACACCAAGAGTCGTTTCACCCTTGTGAAGTAGGTGCGTGCGTTTCTCCTGAAGCGGAGGGCGGATAGGACAGTCTTTTAGGAAGTGTTCGGTACTTGCACAGTACAGGCACAAATTCTCATTACGGTGGCGAGTCCTCTCTTGTACGGTCAGGTGAGACCGATCCACTTGCATAGCCTCCTCGGCGGAAGGTACAGGAACAGATTGCAAAGGACGTTGGAAGAGAGGAGCCGGGGAGAAAAACCGCCTGGTGCGAACAAGATCCTTTTCCTGACGAAGTTCCTGGCGTCTTTCCGAGAAACGCATGTCGATGCGGGTGGCCAAATGGATTAGTTCAGACAGATTTGCAGGAATTTCTCGTGCGGCCAGGACATCTTTGATGTTACTGGATAAGCCTTTCTTGAAGGTCGCGCAGAGGGCCTCATTGTTCCAGGATAGCTCAGAGGCGAGGGTACGGAACTGGTTGGCGTATTCGCCCACAGAAGAACTCCCTTGGACGAGGTTCAGCAAAGCAGTCTCAGCTGAGGAGGCCCGGGCTGGCTCCTCAAAAACACTACGTAAATCTGAGAAGAAGGACTGGATAGTAGCGGTGGCGGTATCGTTGCGGTCCCAAAGCGGTGTGGCCCATGACAAGGCCTTTCCAGACAGGAGACTGACCACGAAAGCCACCTTAGACCGTTCAGTAGGGAATTGGTCCGCCATCATCTCCAGGTGTAGGGAACACTGGGACAGGAATCCACTGCACTGTTTAGAGTCCCCATCAAACTTGTCCGGTAGAGACAGGTGGAAGCTGGGAGCAGCCACTCGCTGCGGAGGAGATGCAGGAGCTGGCGGAGGAGGTGATTGCTGTAGTTGCGGCAGAAGCTGTTGCAGCATAACGGTCAGTTGAGTCAGCTGCTGTCCTTGTTGCGCGATCTGTTGTGATTGCTGGGCGACCACTGTGGTTAGGTCAGCGACACTAGGCAGCGGGACCTCAGCGGGATCCATGGCCGGATCTACTGTCAGGATCCGGACTGGTATGCAGCGAGGACACTGGAGGTGGATCCTCTGTGTCAGTGAGCTGATGGCGTGGGCCGTACCAGGGAAAGGAATCTAAGGGGTTACTGGTTTTCACCAGAGCCCGCCGCAAAGCAGGATGGACTTGCAGCGGCAGGTAACCCCCAGGTCGTTCCACCCGATAGCAACTCAACCCCACTGACAGCTGAGACAGGCGCGGTACACAGGTACAAGGCAAGAGCAAGGTCGGACATAGCAGAAGGTCAGGGCAGGCAGCAAGGGTTGTAGTCAGGGGCAACAGCAGAAGGTCTGGGTACACAGGCTTGGGAACACACTAAAACGCTTTCTCAGGGCACTAAGGCAACAAGATCCGTCAGGGACAGGAAGGGGAAGTGGGTTTTTAAATCAATGGAAGTGATTGACACTGATTGGGCCAGGCACCAATTAGTGGTGCAGTGGCCCTTTAAATCTCAGAGAACCGGCGCGCGTGCGCCCTAGAGAGCGGGGCCGCGCGCGCCGGGACGTGACAGCCGGGGAACGGGACAGGTGAGGGGATTGGGATGTGACCCGCGGGCGGGCGCGTCCCGCTACGCGGATCGCATCCCCACCGGCAGAGACCGGGGTGCTGCAGAGAGGAGAACGCTGCGAGCGCTCCGGGGAGGAGCAGGGACCCGGAGCGCTTGGCGTAACAAACATATGGCCCTACATTGCTAAAGTATTGCAGATAAAGCCAAATGTACAGTTCTTGTGGGTTCCAACATCTGCTGCATCCAGTATAATTAAAGTAAATCTGTCACCAGTGTCACCTGCACTTACCTAGTGCAGGTGACACTGGTGACAACAGTACATACCTCCTCCCGTGCTCCAAGACGGGTGCCCAGAGCAAAGCTAACAGAAGAGATTACAGGAGATCTGCGTCACAGAAAGGGACAAGGTAAGAACCGTTCTCACCAGTGTCACCTGCACTACCTGTCAGTACCGACAGGTTAGTGCAGGTGACACTAGTAACAGATTTACTTTAACAGACATGAAAATAATTAAGCTTTAATAAAACTCATTGTAAAATATTTATTGTGTAAATAATTAATAGGAAGCGTAATGCAAATTATATTTGAACAAATATTTACTTCTACACAGTTCCATCTCTGTGGTCCTTGTTATCCTGGGTTTTGATCCCTTGTGGCTGTTTGAACAACTAGCCTTGTTTAAAGATGTAGAATTATTAACATTCATAAATACATAGTTCATGCATTCAATCTTCCCGGTCATTGTATAAGAGCATAAATATAATGAATACAATATAACTGGATTGGAATGGAAAAGCAATAGCGCTATTGAGTTTTCTTCCATATTTTTGGCAAGGTGACCAAACACAAATACGTCAGGACTAGGTATTTTTTCATTTATATATTTTTTTAGAAATTCTATATAAGTTTTTTTTTTTTTTTTTTGCTGGATTTTAGGTTCCTCTAAAGAACTTGAACAATTGATTGCTTGATCACTTGTACAGTACACAGCAATACTAATGTATGTCAGTGTATTGTGCTATTTCACAACTTCTAATACACCCTGCCACGGGCACCCAGCCACCCCCCACCATATATGAAGTGAGTATGTGTTCTGTTAGTGAAAAAAAAAAATAATAAATGCTGTTCCAGAGTAGGCATTTACGGTATTTTAATGAACTAAAAATCCATGTTTGGATGGATTGTAGATGAAGATCATGTTTGTATGGATTGTATACTAGCTTGCTAATGAGCTTGTTCTCTATGTCTTTTCAATGGACTAGTATTACATTATCAAGGGACATCTTTTTCAATGATCTACATAAGAACCTCTTAATTATTTTCCATGGTGGCCCCATCCGCAAGAACATGGTAACAACAATGGTCTCACTTGGGGTCAAAATCTATGGCAAATTAATATTTCCCAGGTTTCCTTGTGTGCAGAATCAAAAATAACATTACAATAGACACAAAGGGTCAATTATATTGCTAAAGTGAATTGCTGCAGCCTTAGAAAGGCTTGTGCAGCATGAACAATCAGCGTGTGATCAATCCTGTCAAAACTGCTTCCCCAACTGCACCTTAGTATCCACAGGGGGGTGCATCACAGTTTGAGAAGCGCTGATCTATATAAAAGAGTGTTGACAGACACCAAGGGTTTACTTGAGACTCTTACATTGATAAAACTTCTTCATCCTCCGTGTCAATACAGTTCTGTTTGCAGCAGCTTTTCTGAATATGTTATTACAGCATGTTACTGTTATTTGACTTAAAATATATATGAGGAGAATGCCCATCACTTAACCATTGGCCAGGTTATTCCAACACTATTTGGAAAAGTTTGAAAAAATGGAAAAGAATGTGTGTGTGTGTTGATTTTTAACAATTATGTGCGGTGAATTAGCATTAAAGGTGACAACTTTCTGGACAACACTGAGGTCTATGTTGTTAAAGGAGTACTCCGGTGGGAATTTGTTATTTTTTTTTTTTTATTAACTGGCATCAGAAAGTTAAACAGATTTGTAAATTACTTCTATTTAAAAATCTTTATCCTTCCAGTACTTATTATCTGCTATATACTACAGAGAAATGCCTTTTCTTTTTGGATTTCTTTTTATTTTCTGTCCACGGTGCTCTCTGCTGGCACCTCTGTCCATTTCAGGATCTGTCCAAAGCAGGAGCAAATCCCCATAGCAAACCTACCTTACTCTGGACAGTTCCTGATACGGACAGAGGTGTCAGTAGAGAGCACTGTGGACAGAACAAAAAGAAATCCAAAAAGAAAAGTACTTTCTCTGTAGAAGAAAGCAGCTAATAAGTACTGTAAGGATAATGATTTTTAAATAGAAGTATTTACAAATCTGTTTAACTTTTTGGGCATTAGTTGATTTAAAAAAATAAAAATAAAATTTCACCGGAGTACCCCTTTAAGTAGTAAATAAACTTTACCAACACTAATATGCATTCAAAGTTTCACCTATGACCAACATTCACATGTGACACTTAAAGTACCACCCACTATGGGGTTTTCAGCACCTTCTAGCTTCACACCTTCACATTTTGAATACATTGGCCATAAAATAATTGAATGGATATTTCATAGCAGATTGATTGTAAGTAGTGGTGTAGTAGGTATCAGCTCTGCTATGGGAGCCTAGGAATAGGGATGTAGCCATATATACATATAGGGGTAATGTATCATAACGTAGGTCTGCCATGGACTGTTTTGTAAAAATTTTATTTGTGCAAAAAAGCACTGATCTGTACCAAATTTATCAAAATGGTGCACAATGTTGATAATTTTGGCACAGAAAAAAATTGACTGGGAAATTTACCTCACTATATGGAATTAAAGCTCACTTTCATTTGGTGAAGCAGTAGGATTGTGTGCTCTGTCTAACATATGGACTTCCATATGTCTAACATAATTTTTGCTTTTTATCAAGGGATGTGTTACTTTGTAGGATTCATTTTAACCAACACATTTGTAGAAATGTGTCCGTTTAATAGTGTATGTGGCATTTTCTGTTTTAAAGCTATCCTGTGTGGAATGGCAGAAAATTCCAGAAGTGCTATGTCTGAGGATTCCCAAATGGAAAGTAGTAGTAACTCAGTTACTACTAGTACATCAATCGCTATGTTTTTTTAGGGAAGAATTTTTTTCCCCTTGAATGTGAATATGAAATGTAAGTTGATGAGGTAGGTCACATATCAGCTCTTCCTCCTTAGAATGTGATTATGTGATGTTATTGGGGACATAATGTTATTTAATGTGGGTAAAGCTGTCCAAAACCATATAACAATACATCATTTTGTAATAATAAAAGAAAGAAAGAAAGAAATCATGGAATACTCAGTTCATAAACTACTTTATTTGAGTAGTTAGGTTTAATTAAATAACATAAAACAGTATGATATGGCACATTTTACTATTCCATACTTCTGAGTTTAATAGCCTTTCTTTAACCTCTTAAGGACCAAGGTTGTACCTGTATGCCCTGGTCACGCTCCAGCACGCTCCATGCCGTCAGATCAGTGTTCTGATGCTCCAGCCAGCCTCTGCAGGCTAGAGCAGCAGAGCGCCGATAACACTGATTAATGCTGAGTCAAAACTCAGAACAAAGCTATACAAAGCATTGTATAGCCCCCTAAGGGGACAAAAAAAAAGTAAAACGTGTAAAAAAAAAAAAAAAAGAGATAACAAAAGTGAATTAACCCCTTCCCTAACAAAAGTTTGAATCATTCCTTTTCCCTTTTTTTAAAATAAAATTATGTAAACAAAAATAAACATATGTGGTACTGCCATGCGCGTAAATGTCTGGAATATTAAAATATAATGTAAATTAAATCGCTCGGTCGAAGGTTTGCATGTAAAAAAAATATCAAAGTCCAAAATTGTCCATTATAGTCACTTTAGTCCCATTAAAACAAAAATGGCACTGATAAAAACTACAGATCATGGAGCAAAAAATTAGTTCTCATATAGCCCCATTTGCTGAAAAATAAAAAAGTTAAAGGAGTTAGAAGAGGAAAATTTTAAGCATACTAATTTTGGTGCATGTAGTTATAATTTAAAATTAAAAACGTTATGATTTTTTGAGAAATGGAGGAGGAAAATACAAAAGTACAAAAATGAAAAATGGCCTGGCTCTCAAGGGGTTAAGATAAAGAAAACCAATATTGTGCCACAGCTTGCACAAAAATGTATTTTCTTGCACAACTTATTGTGCCTTTTTACAAATGTTGGGACAGATGTGCCTCAAATGTGCCAAAGCACAACCAAAAAAAATAGACTACCCAAAATGTTAAATTGCCCCTTCAATGTATACAGGTGTGTGGTGGTGTGTACGAGTATGGCTATCTACAGAGAAAAAGTATATCCTTGTCTATACACAATAAGAATTATTCCTTTCAGAAGCATGTTGATATTTCTACGTCACAAAGAGTTTCTTCTGCAATAAAATAACGTAGATGCCTTATATTAATAGTCTTAAGTTTGGACAGGTACTGAGTTGAAGTCTTCACATATTAAGAATCTACCTTGATATAAAGATTGCACTGTCTATATAACTTTCCATCTAAAGCTAATTTGAGATTTGTGACAATATATTATCATTTATATCAATTATTTAATTCTCTTTATGGTCAACTACTGTGTCTATATTGTGTCTATATTCCAACATGAGGCTGAATTTTAAATCCCTTGTAACGCCTGCTTTCTTTGGAAGATGCAGATACTATAACTGGAAATATATGATGTCTAAAAGAAGCTGATCACCTTCACAGAGTCTCTTGCAGACATAGTATGTCACATTTAAAGCTCAACACTCCCCTTCAAAGAAAAGACCACTTATATGGAGAATACATATAAAAAAATGAAGAGTCCTAACAAAAACAAAATCATAAGTAACCAAGAGATCTGGTGAGACCATAGTTTCCATCTTCCCAGAAACACAAGGGGTACAAGTCCTTGGAGTCCACACCATTAGTGCATACCTATAATGTCTGATGGGGCTACCGCACCCCTTGCTAGGCCATTTGAAACTTACAGATAAGACAGTTAGTCTTCCAGACATAGACTAGTGTGAGTGGTCTTATCCGACCAGAAAAGTATGAGAAGTTCCAGCCTTTGCATGTTTTTTGTGGAGTGTTTTTGCCAGATGATAGAAAAATACCCCAGGTTTTTAAGAGGCTGCACACTGCTTCCTTAGTAATGCAGAGGTGTTGAGTACCTCCCTTAGAAACAATAATTTCACTGGAAATGTCTACTTATAGGGGATAGCATTTTAATTTCATTTAAGATCCTGGTAAAGACCACAAGTTCTCTTCTCCTTAGCATTGTCAGAGTACATGGAGATCTTCTTGACTCTCTCCTGGACATCTGTAGTGGATTTCAGAGCACGCAAGAAAGAAATGCACTCTGGCAATGATGAGGCTTAGGAATCCTGTATATTTTGTGAATGGTTAAATCCAGTGTAGATCAGTTAGGAAGCAAAATGGCCATCAGGCCTGTCAAGTATTGTTGAAGATGGCCCAAGGTGACTGATTTTGGGAATTCTCTGATCCTGATGTTGTTGCTCCGAGAACTGTCTTCAAGATACAAAACTTCAGACGACAGGCAGTGCACCTCCTCTTCCCAAGCTGAATGCATGTCAAAAAGTTGTGGTATTGCCAAACTAGGCATTTGATTTCTATGTGCTCAGAGTGTAATGATAGTAACTTTAAATAAGTAACTTTAAGTTCTCCCATTGCAGAATGTGGGTCAGTTTACATAGTTTCACATAGATAATCACAAAAATAGTCTTCACAAAAACAATTCAGAAACAAATGCGGAGTTAAAACTCCTCTGTCCAGAGATGAGTTATTAAAAACTGTGAGTTTAGTAGGTTTTGATTTGACTTTCTTCTAAGCAGTGCCACCTATTTTCTATAACGAATATAGTAGAAGTTATCATAAAATCAATACTTTTTCCCAATTTGCTATCAGTCAGGTCCAGTGCACAATTTAATTACCACTGTAATGTCACTGTGGTTTCAATGGGAAATCCAGTGAAATAGGGGCAGGTTACATAGTTATACAGTACGGTAGAAAAAAGACACCATGTCCATCAAGTTTAACCAAGGAGGTGAAAGGAAGGGATATGGGTGGAAGAACGGGAGATGATGCAAGTTTACTAAATGCAAAGCCTACAATCTAATTTCTAGATAAGAAATAGAGAGCGACTGATGACTCAGGCAAGACAAACTCTGACTTATGGTATACATGGGCTCTGGGAGAGCCCAACTTGGCATTCAGACACTCGCAGAGTCAGAGTCAGTGCCTCCCTTTGCTAGTGCTGTGTACCAGATGGAGATGGCAGCTTAGTTCTTGGCTCCACAAGGTGTGTAAGGCTGCACTGTGCACTAGGCTCTATGTCAAGCAACACGACAACCAGGGGTGCTGGCTTCACACAACTTGGTCTAATATATAAGGGAGAGGATTGGGTGTGCTACTGTAGCGTCGGTACACAGAGCTCCTCAGTTATGCAGCCAGCACCATTAATGGCCAAGCTCTGGCTTTTATAATGTTGAATCTTAAACATGAGACTGGAAATTTATATGATCAAACCAGACTAGTAAGACTAGTCAGGAAAAGGGACAAGGACTCCAAAAGCTACACCACCTAAGGTTATGTTCAGATGGCAGATCTGTTGCAAAAATGTTTGTGACTGAAAATGAATGAGGCTGTTTCATCAGAAAGCGCATGTATTGTTGCAAGCCTAATTCAAATGAATGGGGTAATCACAGATATTTCTGCAACAAATCTGCTGCATGTGAATATCCCTAAAGGCTCCCATCACCTTTTTTTGAGAGAGAATGTATCTTCTCTCTAGGTGGACCAATGGGTACACCTCTAAGTGGACAATGTTACAAGGTCTTAGATGTGAATGGGGAGCAGCTGCCTTAAATTTGGTGTTAGTGCTCCCACACTCTAATACTAGTCACTAGTGGGGGAATTTATCATAACCTGTCCAGAGGAAAAGTTGCTGACATTCCGATAGCAACCAATCAGATTGCTTCTTTCATTTTGCAGAGGCCTTTTCAGAAATGAAAGAAGCGATCTGATTGGTTGCTATGGGCAACTCAGAAACTTTTCTCCTGGACAGGTTTTGATAAATCTCCCCCTAGAAGTTCAATATGATACCTCATGGGTAGGAGGTAAGCCTGTCAGTGCCCAGACCATATGCCACACACCACATTGGTTTGCATGGCTGTCATTCCAGAAGGAAGCCTCTACTAAAGATGATGCACAAGAAAGCTTGCAAACTGTTAGGTTCAGATGATGTCAAGCATGTGTGGTGACAACCAGGTGAGAAGTGCGAAAAAACAAATGTGTCTTGCCTACAGTCAAGCATGATGGTGGAAGTGTCATGATCTGGGGCTGCATAAGTGCTGCTGGCACTGGGAAGCTACAGTTCATTGAGGAATTCATGACTGCCAACATGTACTGAGGCATACTGAAGCAGAGCATGATCCCCTCCCTTCAGAGGTTGGGCCACGGGGCAGTATTCCAACATTATAATGACCTTAAACACATCTCCAAGATGAACACTGCCTTGAGAAAGAAGCTGAAAGTAAAGGGGATGGACTGGATCTGTATGTCTTCAGACCTAAACCCTATTGAGCATTTGTGGGCATTCTCAAATGGAAGGTGGGAAAGTACAAGCTCTGTGAGGTCGTCATGGAGGGGTGGAAGAGGACTCCAGTGGCAACCTCTGAAGCTCTGGTGAACTTCATGAGGGGTGAACTCACTTATGTAAAGTACTGTATTTACATAACCAGCAAAATCACAAGGCCATTGGCTCTGTGTAGTTTCCTCCATAGGCAGCAATCCCAACATTCGATTGTACCGTTGGATGAATAGGTACTTTAGTGGTCCAATTGTGCTATGCTAAACAAATGAAAGGAAAGAAATATAAAACTAAGAGAACCTGCATTTTTAGATATATTTTTTTCGCTTTTTCTACGGAAAGTCAATCTCTGCATTTCAATTACTGAAAGTCATAGATTTTAAATATGCAAACAAAGTAAATGGAAGCCCCAGTTGTATGTCTCTAATAAACAAGCATGCCTTTGTGCAGTCACTGGACCATTTGCTTTTGATTAAGCTTTATTTATAAAATGCAAGTATATTCATTTTAATTTAGAAACAATTTTCCATTATTGCTTCACTGATTATAATGATAGACATGAGTATTCATAATAGGAAATCCATTTTTTTGTCAAGCATATTTTATATATAAAGCTATTTTTTTTCTTTACAATTATTAAAGGATGATTGTGACTTTAGTTTTTTTTTCCTCTTTTTTTCAGCATGTTCTTCACATTTGCTGCTGGAATCGCTGGAGAACATATTTAAAAACAATGATTGCATTTGGTAATGAAACCTTCTCAACCATGTAGTTATGGGTTATTGAAATGCAACTAAAATGAACCATGGACAAAGTAGATAAAGTGAAGGAGCTGGTTGGCTACCTGATGTTCTTCTTGAGTGTGCTGTATTTCAAGAGATGAGACTAGATCATCTTTATAGTGGTTTGGAGAGGTTTGCAATGCATAGTGACAGTGGGATAAATGTCTAGCCCTTCAACATGCTGCTGAAAAATACAGTAAAAATAAAACCTCATGTTGTATTTGCACAAAATAGTACAAATAAGCTATTCCCTTTCTAGCCTCACTATTTGTTTCCAAATGTCATATTTAATGAGGCTATTCATAGCAGGGCTTGGAAGAAAAAAAAAAGAGGCAGGGCTGTATACCCTTCTGCACTATGTGACACTTCATATCGTTTCAGGTGAGCAGCAAAAACAATCAGATAAGGCACTGTCAAAACTTTCTGCAGAACTTTTTACTGAATAGCCACACACAGCATACAACAAGATGGTTTGATGTTCTAACCAGCAAGAGGACACACACTTGAATGTTACTCACAGTAGCTACTGCTTATCCCTTACATCCTTGGGACATTGCACGAGTCTCACGGTTGAATTGTCATTGGAACAGTTAGAGCTGTCCCGCATTCAGGGGGGCTACTGCTACCCACTGCCCTGCTGCACTGTTGGACTGGCCCACTGGAGAAATGAAGGATCTTCTGTGGGGTGCGGCATCTGCACCGAGGTCTGCTGTGTCACAGTGGCATCACAGTGACATAGTCATAAAAAAAAAAGGGATGGGGGCGTGGCTTGGCGCGCTGGCGAGAGGACGCAGGGTGTGAGAGCTCCCAGGGGAGTCGCGTCTTAATGGGCCCTTTTTAGGAAATGGGAGGCAGAACAAAGTCTAAAAAGAAGTCACGTAAGCCCACAGCACCCAGTGACCCCGCAGGAACAATTCCAGCTTATTTGGAACACAGCTGAGCCAGCGCCTCTCCCTGCTGAAGACGCCACACAGCGTGACTCACTTCAGCCGCCACCCGGATGCTTGCCTCGGGACTCAAAGCCCTGAAAGGAGACCAGGCAAGGGCCGCAAAGCAGGTACGCTCCCCTTCCCCAGTATCTGGTGAGGGGCACCGTGCTGCGCACCTTTATAGGGGGCTGGTTATCAGCAGTGACACCTAGTTAGAAGTCAAACATCAAAGGCTGACAGCATCAATATACACCCGGCTCTCCGTTTAAACAACTGTGTCCAGGGATCAGTGGAGACATTTCTCATAGTCTTAGATCAATCCTGAAATGACAAAAAATCATAGGCGTCTCCCTTAGCAACCAGTGAATAACTTACCCCAACGGTTGTTCAACACATATTGACAAATAGTTACAATACAAGAATATGGATGCACTACTGTGGTAGATGTAAACAATACATGCCGTAATTGCCCACTGGCCCCTGTTCTGTTTATCAAGCACAGGTAGGACTAGCGTTAGGTCTCGCACCAAAATGAGAAACCTTGGCGTTGGTGTGCGGGCTCTGGTGTGTCCTTCATATAAGGATACACTGGCGAATGTCTCAATTTTAACATCAGTGTTGAGGGATAGCCAATGTATTGTTTACATCTACCACAGTAGTGCATCCATATTCTTGTATTGTATTCTAATTGTTACATATCCACACCGTTTATCTGGTGTAGGATTCTATTGTGGCACTTGTAGTCCGCTGCAGGCATCCTCCATTGTATGCATTTTTATGCTGGGGATCGCCCCTAGCAACGGACTACAAGGGCAGGATCTGCTCCCCCAGTATAAATGCACAACCGCATTTGGGGTTGTGCACTTCCAGCCATTTGAAACCACGTTTTTGTTGTTTGTTTAAATTTTAAATTTGGAGGTGTGTAAACTCCAACATTAATGCGCCTTGAATATCTACCAGGCAGCATTAAGGAAGCACCTGTGAGGCCAGGCACCCATAATAGCCAACTCAGGTGGGGCTTGCAGCTTGCCTCCCTCCTCCCATTGCATGTGTGCGTAGTAACACTGGAGGGTATCTGGAAGGAAGTTGTGAGCCAGCCGAATGCTGCCGTAATTGCCCACTGGCCCCTGTTCTGTTTATCAAGCACAGGTAGGACTAGCGTTAGGTCTTGCACCAAAATGAGAAACCTTGGCGTTGGTGTGCGGGCTCTGGTGTGTCCTTCATATAAGGATACACTGGCGAATGTCTCAATTTTAACATCAGTGTTGAGGGATAGCCAATGTATTGTTTACATCTACCACAGTAGTGCATCCATATTCTTGTATTGTATTCTAATTGTTACATATCCACACCGTTTATCTGGTGTAGGATTCTATTGTGGCACTTGTAGTCCGCTGCAGGCATCCTCCATTGTATGCATTTTTATGCTGGGGATCGCCCCTAGCAACGGACTACAAGGGCAGGATCTGCTCCCCCAGTATAAATGCACAACCGCATTTGGGGTTGAGCACTTCCAGCCATTTGAAACCACGTTTTTGTTGTTTGACAAATAGTTACTCACTGTCCGCTGGATCGTACGAGATAAGAGAGCGCCGGGTACTGCAAACAACAATATACCCATACTTAATACCTCATTCTTACAGAGTTAATAGATAATCTAGCCGCATAGTAAAAAACAACAACCCAAAATCAAGCATTAGTAATTTTTAGTTTACTTACTTAGAGCCGTTCAGGAGATAATGTACATAGAACGCTGCAATGGCAGCGAGTGCCAGAACGGTGTCCGGGGTAGCTGCGTGTCAGGTAACACGCCAGCGTCTCCATGCGGCCGGGGCGCATCCTATTTACGTCATTGGAGGCCCGTCCCCATGACGCCGCATATGGGGGCACGGTCTCCACTCAAGTCTTGGATTCCCAGAAACGGGATAGACCAGGCTTGACACCATTCACACGTCGGATGCGATACCGGCATGCGTATAACAAAATGTAGACTCAATCACTGATTTAAGGCTAGATGATGGGACAGATATTACCTAGTAGAATTTGACTCATTAAACAGTTCTACATAGAACCGGGTATATTTTCCCTCAGTCCATACATTGTTAAAGCCGTCTCTCGTGATTCAGCCGCAGCTGTCAGTGAGTCTGAGCTATATATTCAGTATTAAAGCCATCTCATGTAGTTCAGCCGCAGCTGTCAGTAAGTCTGTGCTATACTACACCCACTTCTTTTATCATTACATAGTAGCCCACTGATAATCAGAATAGGGCTGAAAAAAGTCAGGACATACGTAATTCTTAACCCCACTGCTCGGAGAAAAATAAACCCCGATAAATAACAGCAAAAATAAATGGTGTCCATATTCTGCATAATACACGGATATGTTGAAAAAACAAAGATAATCAGTGCTGGAGAACATGATAACGCTGCCGAAATGTAGAGTGAGAGAGAAGTAATTAGCAATTAATGATCAATGCTTAATATCCTATACCAGAGTAGAGAAGGGGCGGAGACTAAGATAAGGAGCCCTCTCCTTTAAGGCAGATGATGTCTCTAATTGCCAAAAATAGAAGTAATGGGGGATAACCAACATATTTCTTTCCCCACTTGCACACAGCTAGGTAGACTTGTGCACTAGAAAAAGTTTCATTTTGTTTTGTTTCGTTTTTTCGTTTTCGGTTCGGCAATATTTTTGGTTCTGATTTTTCGGATACATTCGGTATACGGGTGTTCGGTTTGAGTTATTTTCGGATACATTCGGTATTCGGGTGTTCGGGTTGATTTTTTTTCGGATACATTCGGTATTCAGGTACATTCCAACTTTAGTGATCCTAAAAAATTATGGAGATACCTTTTTTATAAAAAAATCGTAGGGTACCATAAAAAAATCATAATAAAAAAGATACAGTAGTGATGGAAAAAGTTGTATCTAACGAAATGTATCTTTTTTATTATGAAATGTTTATTATTTTTTAAACAGGGATCAATTTATGTGCGCAGGTAAAGGACTAAAAATGTAGCCGACAATAATAAAAATGTATTGTGTGCGCGTTTTTCACTTTAAAAAAAACATTATTTAGGTAGTACTAATACTCCGAGCATGGAACACACTCTTCCATGATGGTAGTAGTAGTTACCTGTACTAATTGACAGATCGCCGGGGTCCCTTGCGATCCTCTTGTATAATGTATAGATGCGGCGGCCGCTCTTCTATGGTCCCCTGCACTCACGTATATATACATATATTCAGATTTCCCGCAGAGCTGTGATTGGCCAGATGGTTCCAGCCAATCACAGCTCTCTGTGAGAAATAGGAATGTGTATATATACGGCCGTGCAGGGGACCATAGGAGAGCAGCCGCCGCATTTATACATTATACAGGAGCATCACAGCGGGTGTCAGGAGTGATACCCGCAGTGATCTTTCCTTTACTACAAGTACTACTACTCCCAACATGGAGTACACTCTGCTCCATGCTGGGAGCTGTAGTACCTGCATTAATAGACAGATCGCAGCGGGTGTCAGAAGTTACACTCACTGCGATATGTCTATTAATGCAGGTACTACAGCTCCCAGCATGGAGCAGAGTGTGCTCCATGTTGGGACTATTAGTACCTGCAGTAAGGGACAGATCCCAGCGGATGTCACTCCTCCTGACACCCTCTGCGATGCCCTTATGTGAATGTTGGAACCAGCTGTTCTAAGCGCTACAGAGCCGGGAGAACAGCTGACGCTGAGCCGTAGGTATACATCGTATATCTACTGCCCAGCAAGAACTTACAGTGAGCCTGCAATGTGTATACAGTATACACATTGCTGGCTCACTTAACCCCTTGCTGAGCTGTGCGCTATGCGCAAGCCCAGCAAGGAAAGAGTTAACTTACACTGCTGGACAGTGTTGGTTAACCCTTTGGGCGGTATGCACTATATACAACTATCTATAGGTAGCTGTATATAGTGTATACAGAAGACGAAGTCAGCTTACTTCCCTCGAGTACCTGGCAGGTCTGTGTAGCTCCGCCTCTAGTGATGACGTCATTTGGGGGCGGAGCACCAGAAGGGAACAAGGCTAGTTAATCTGAAGCTCTGTTCACATTGTCCGTTTTGTATAATGTGAACAGACCCTTCTGGCAGTGTCTACCCAGACAGGGAGACTCCAGCTGTTGCTAAACTACAACTCAGAGCATGCCCAGACAGCCAAAGGCTGTCTGGGCAAGCTGGGAGTTGTAGTTTTGCACCAATTGGTGGCTCCATTGCACATTGCATCATGGGTGTTCTCCCCAGCGGACAGCGCCAAAAATGTTATAACCATTTTTTTGTGTTTTTTTTCTTCTCGTTTCAGATCCGTGTATGCAGAGGATTATTGCGGATTCGATGGATTACGGCGGATTATTATTTTTTTCTTTTAATAAAATGGTTAACGAGGGTTGTGGGGGAGTGTTTCTTTTAAATAAAATAATTTTTCCAATGTTTTTTTTTTTTATTGAATTTTCAGGGTTAGTAGTGGAAGCTGGTCTTATTGACTGAATCCATTATTAAGCCAGGGCTTAGTGCTAGCCCCAAAAACAGCTAGCGCTAACCCCCAATTATTACCCCTGTACCCACCGCCACAGGGGTGCCGGGAAGAGCCGGTACCAACAGGCCCGGAGCGTCAAAAATGGCGCTCCTGGGCCTAGGGGGTAACAGGCTGGCGTTATTTTTGGCTGGGGAGGGCCAGTAACAATGGTCCTAGCCCACCCCGGTAACGTCAGGCTGTTGCTGTTTGGTTGGTATTGTGCTGAGAAGGAAAATACGGGGAACCCTTTACTTTTTTTTAACATTTTTTTTTCTTTAAATAAATAAATAAAAAAGAGAGTTCCCCGTATTTTCATTCAGCCCTGACTTAGTAATGGATTCAGTCAATAAGACCAGCTTCCACTACTAACCCTGAAAATTCAATAAAAAAAAAACACAACACATTGGAAAAATTATTTTATTTAAAAAAAACACTCCCCCACAGCCCTTGTTAACCATTTTATTAAAAGAAAAAAAAAATCCGCCGTAATTCATCGAACCAGAAAAAAATGGTTATGACATTTTTGGCGCTGTCTGCTGGGGAGAGCACCCATGATGCAATATCTACCTGAACAGGGAGCCACCAATTGGTGCAAAACTACAACTCCCAGCATGCCCAGACAGCCTTTGGCTGTCTGGGCATGCTGGGAGTTGTAGTTTAGCAATAGCTGGAGTCTCCCTGTCTGGGTAGATACTGCCAGAAAGGTCTGTTCACATTATACAAAATGGACAATGTGAACAGAGCTTCAGATTAATTAGCCTTGTTCCCTTATGTAGCGCCGCCCCCTAATGACGTCATCACTAGGGGGCGGAGCTACACGGACCTGCCCGGTACTCGAGGGAAGTAAGCGGACTTCGTCTTCTGTATACACTGTATACAGCTATCTATAGATAGCTGTATATAATTAATACTGCCCAAAGGGTTAACCTACACTGTCCAGCAGTGTAAGTTAACTCTTCCCTTGCTGGGCTTGCGCATAGCGCACAGCTCAGCAAGGGATTAAGTGAGACAGCAATGTGTATACTGTTACGCCGAGCGCTCCGGGTCCCTGCTCCTCCCCGGAGCGCTCGCGGCGTTCCTCATTCTGCAGCGCCCCGGTCAGACCCGCTGACCGGGAGCGCTACACTGACACTGCCGGCGGGGATAAGATTCGCATAGCGGGACGCGCCTGCTCGCGAATCGCATCCCAAGTCACTCACCTGTCCCGGTCCCCGGCTGTCACGTCCTGGCACGCGCGGCTCCGCTCCTTAGGGCGCGCGCCTTCTCTCTAAGACTTAAAGGGCCAGTGCACCAGTGATTGGTGCCTGGCCCAATCAGTCCAATTAGCTTCCACCTGCTCCCTGTCCATATAACCTCACTTCCCCTGCACTTCCTTGCCGGATCTGGTTGCCTTGTGCCAGAGAAAGCGTTAGTGTTGTCCAAAGCCTGTGTTCCAGATCTTCTGCTATCCTCATTGACTACGAACCTTGCCGCCTGCCCCGACCTTCTGCTACGTCTGACCTTGCCTCTGTCTAGTCCTTCTGTCCCATGCCTTCTCAGCAGTCAGCGAGGTTGAGCCATTGCCGGTGGATACGACCTGGTTGCTACCGCCGCAGCAAGACCATCCCGCTTTGCGGCGGGCTCTGGTGAAAACCAGTAGCAACCCTAGAACCGGTCCACCGACACGGTCCACGCCAATCCCTCGCTGATACAGTGGATCCACATCCAGCTAGCCGAATAATAACAGTAGATCCGGCCATGGATCCCGCTGAGGTGCCGCTGCCAAGTCTCGCTGACCTATCCACGGTGGTCACCCAGCAATCGCAGCAAATTGCCCAACAAGGACAGCAGCTGTCACAGTTGACCGCCACGTTTCAGCAACTTCTGCCACTGCTACAGCAGCAACCATCTCCTCCGCTGCGAGTGGCCGCTCCTAGCCTCCGCTTGTCCCTGCCGGACAAATTTGATGGGGACTCTAGACTCTGCTGTGGCTTCTTGTCTCAATGTTCCCTACATATGGAGATGTTGTCGGACCAATTTCCTACAGAATGGTCTAAGGTGGCGTTCGTAGTGAGTCTTCTGTCTGGAAAGGCCTTGTCTTGGGCCACACCGCTCTGGGACCGCAATGATCCTGCCACAGCCACAGTCCAGTCCTTCTTCGCTGAAGTCCGCAGTGTCTTCGAGGAACCAGCCCGAGCTTCTTCTGCCGAGACTGCCCTGCTGAACCTGGTCCAGAGTAATTCTTCAGTAGGCGAGTACGCCATCCAATTTCGTACTCTTGCCTCCGAATTATCTTGGAATAACGAGGCTCTCTGCGCGACCTTTAAAAAAGGCCTATCCAGTAACATCAAGGATGTGCTGGCCGCACAAGAGATTTCTGCCAACCTGCAAGAACTTATCCATTTGGCCACCCGCATTGACATGCGTTTTTCTGAAAGACACCAGGAGCTCTGCCAGGAAAAAGACCTTGATCTCTGGGCACCTCTTTCACAGTATCCTTTGCAATCTACCCCTGTGCCTCCCGCCGAGGAGGCTATGCAAGTGGATCGGTCTCGCCTGACCCATGAAGAGAGGACTCGCCGTAGGGATAAAAATTTATGTCTGTACTGCGCTAGTACCGAACATTTCTTGGTGGATTGCCCTATTCGTCCTCCACGTCTGGGAAACGCACGCACCCAGCTCACGTGGGTGTGGCGTCTCTTGGTACGAAGTCTGCTTCTCCACGTCTCACTGTGCCCGTGCGGAATTCTCCTTCTGCCAACTCCTCCTTCTCAGCCGTGGCCTTCTTGGACTCTGGTTCTTCTGGAAATTTTATTCTGGCCTCTTTGGTGAATAGCTTCTGCATCCCTGTGACCCGTCTCGTCAAGCCGCTCTACATTTCTTCGGTCAATGGAGTTAAGTTGGACTGCACTGTGCGTTACCGCACAGAGCCCTTGCTTATGAGCATTGGACTGCATCACGAGAAAATTGAATTTTTCGTCCTGCCCAACTGCACCTCTGAAGTCCTCCTCGGTCTGCCATGGCTCCAGCATCATTCTCCCACCCTTGACTGGACCACCGGGGAGATCAAGAATTGGGGTCCTGCTTGCCGCAAGAAATGCATCACGTTTGCTCCCAGTCCCGTCTGTCGGGCCTCAGTGTCTCCTCCTGTTCCTGGTCTCCCTGAGGCCTATCAGGACTGTGCCATGCCTCCTCTTAACCCCCGTCCTGGTGACACTCTGCCCCGTGACAAGCTTCACCCTCTGCCCCCCCTCCCCATTCCCACTTCTTCTGGATTACCGGTTGCTGACGTAGCTACCCAGGACTTTTTGTGTCGGAAGGAAACTCAAGAGGCGCCCCTTATGTTCTCTTTTCATTTGAAGGGACAATGAGACAAAAAGAGGGGGAGACCCAAGGGGGGGGTACTGTTACACCGAGCGCTCCGGGTCCCTGCACCTCCCCGGAGCGCTTGCGGCGTTCCTCTCTCTGCAGCGCCCCGGTCAGACCCGCTGACCGGGAGCGCTGCACTGACACTGCAGGTGGGGATGCGATTCGCATAGCGGGACGCGCCCGCTCGCGAATCGCATCCCAAGTCACTCACCTGTCCCGGTCCCCGGCTGTCATGTCCTGGCACGCGCGGCTCCGCTCCTTAGGGCGCGCGCGCCAGCTCTCTAAGACTTAAAGGGCCAGTGCACCAGTGATTGGTGCCTGGCCCAATCAGTCCAATTAGCTTCCACCTGCTCCCTGTCCATATAACCTCACTTCCCCTGCACTTCCTTGCCGGATCTTGTTGCCTTGTGCCAGAGAAAGCGTTAGTGTTGTCCAAAGCCTGTGTTCCAGATCTTCTGCTATCCTCATTGACTACGAACCTTGCCGCCTGCCCCGACCTTCTGCTACGTCTGACCTTGCCTCTGTCTAGTCCTTCTGTCCCATGCCTTCTCAGCAGTCAGCGAGGTTGAGCCATTGCCGGTGGATACGACCTGGTTGCTACCGCCGCAGCAAGACCATCCCGCTTTGCGGCGGGCTCTGGTGAAAACCAGTAGCAACCCTAGAACCGGTCCACCGACACGGTCCACGCCAATCCCTCGCTGATACAGTGGATCCACATCCAGCTAGCCGAATAATAACAGTAGATCCGGCCATGGATCCCGCTGAGGTGCCGCTGCCAAGTCTCGCTGACCTATCCACGGTGGTCACCCAGCAATCGCAGCAAATTGCCCAACAAGGACAGCAGCTGTCACAGTTGACCGCCACGTTTCAGCAACTTCTGCCACTGCTACAGCAGCAACCATCTCCTCCGCTGCGAGTGGCCGCTCCTAGCCTCCGCTTGTCCCTGCCGGACAAATTTGATGGGGACTCTAGACTCTGCTGTGGCTTCTTGTCTCAATGTTCCCTACATATGGAGATGTTGTCGGACCAATTTCCTACAGAATGGTCTAAGGTGGCGTTCGTAGTGAGTCTTCTGTCTGGAAAGGCCTTGTCTTGGGCCACACCGCTCTGGGACCGCAATGATCCTGCCACAGCCACAGTCCAGTCCTTCTTCGCTGAAGTCCGCAGTGTCTTCGAGGAACCAGCCCGAGCTTCTTCTGCCGAGACTGCCCTGCTGAACCTGGTCCAGAGTAATTCTTCAGTAGGCGAGTACGCCATCCAATTTCGTACTCTTGCCTCCGAATTATCTTGGAATAACGAGGCTCTCTGCGCGACCTTTAAAAAAGGCCTATCCAGTAACATCAAGGATGTGCTGGCCGCACAAGAGATTTCTGCCAACCTGCAAGAACTTATCCATTTGGCCACCCGCATTGACATGCGTTTTTCTGAAAGACACCAGGAGCTCTGCCAGGAAAAAGACCTTGATCTCTGGGCACCTCTTTCACAGTATCCTTTGCAATCTACCCCTGTGCCTCCCGCCGAGGAGGCTATGCAAGTGGATCGGTCTCGCCTGACCCATGAAGAGAGGACTCGCCGTAGGGATAAAAATTTATGTCTGTACTGCGCTAGTACCGAACATTTCTTGGTGGATTGCCCTATTCGTCCTCCACGTCTGGGAAACGCACGCACCCAGCTCACGTGGGTGTGGCGTCTCTTGGTACGAAGTCTGCTTCTCCACGTCTCACTGTGCCCGTGCGGAATTCTCCTTCTGCCAACTCCTCCTTCTCAGCCGTGGCCTTCTTGGACTCTGGTTCTTCTGGAAATTTTATTCTGGCCTCTTTGGTGAATAGCTTCTGCATCCCTGTGACCCGTCTCGTCAAGCCGCTCTACATTTCTTCGGTCAATGGAGTTAAGTTGGACTGCACTGTGCGTTACCGCACAGAGCCCTTGCTTATGAGCATTGGACTGCATCACGAGAAAATTGAATTTTTCGTCCTGCCCAACTGCACCTCTGAAGTCCTCCTCGGTCTGCCATGGCTCCAGCATCATTCTCCCACCCTTGACTGGACCACCGGGGAGATCAAGAATTGGGGTCCTGCTTGCCGCAAGAAATGCATCACGTTTGCTCCCAGTCCCGTCTGTCGGGCCTCAGTGTCTCCTCCTGTTCCTGGTCTCCCTGAGGCCTATCAGGACTGTGCCATGCCTCCTCTTAACCCCCGTCCTGGTGACACTCTGCCCCGTGACAAGCTTCACCCTCTGCCCCCCCTCCCCATTCCCACTTCTTCTGGATTACCGGTTGCTGACGTAGCTACCCAGGACTTTTTGTGTCGGAAGGAAACTCAAGAGGCGCCCCTTATGTTCTCTTTTCATTTGAAGGGACAATGAGACAAAAAGAGGGGGAGACCCAAGGGGGGGGGTACTGTTACACCGAGCGCTCCGGGTCCCTGCACCTCCCCGGAGCGCTTGCGGCGTTCCTCTCTCTGCAGCACCCCGGTCAGACCCGCTGACCGGGAGCGCTGCACTGACACTGCAGGTGGGGATGCGATTCGCATAGCGGGACGCGCCCGCTCGCGAATCGCATCCCAAGTCACTCACCTGTCCCGGTCCCCGGCTGTCATGTCCTGGCACGCGCGGCTCCGCTCCTTAGGGCGCGCGCGCCAGCTCTCTAAGACTTAAAGGGCCAGTGCACCAGTGATTGGTGCCTGGCCCAATCAGTCCAATTAGCTTCCACCTGCTCCCTGTCCATATAACCTCACTTCCCCTGCACTTCCTTGCCGGATCTTGTTGCCTTGTGCCAGAGAAAGCGTTAGTGTTGTCCAAAGCCTGTGTTCCAGATCTTCTGCTATCCTCATTGACTACGAACCTTGCCGCCTGCCCCGACCTTCTGCTACGTCTGACCTTGCCTCTGTCTAGTCCTTCTGTCCCACGCCTTCTCAGCAGTCAGCGAGGTTGAGCCATTGCCGGTGGATACGACCTGGTTGCTACCGCCGCAGCAAGACCCTCCCGCTTTGCGGCGGGCTCTGGTGAAAACCAGTAGCAACCCTAGAACCGGTCCACCGACACGGTCCACGCCAATCCCTCGCTGACATAGTGGATCCACATCCAGCTAGCCAAATCATAACATATACTGTATACACATTGCAGGCTCACTGTAAGTTCTTGCTGGGCAGTAGATATACGATGTATACCTACGGCTCAGCGTCAGCTGTTTTCCCAGCTCTGGAGCCCTGAGAACAGCTGATCCCGAAATTCACATAAGGACGATCGCAGCGGGTGTCAGGAGGAGTGACATCCGCTGGTATCTGTCCCTTACTGCAGGTACTAATACTCCCAACATTGAGTAACCTCTGCTCCATGCTAGGAGCTGTAGTACCTGCATTAATAGACATATCGCAGCGAGTGTAAATTCTGACACCCGCTGCAATCTGTCTATTAATGCAGGTACTACAGCTCCCAGCATGGAGCAGAGTGTACTCCATGTTGGGAGTAGTAGTACTTGTAGTAAAGATCACTGCGGGGATCACTCCTGACACCCGCTGTGATGCTCCTGTATAATGTATGGATGCGGCGGCCGCTCTCCTATGGTCCCCTGCACGGCCGTATATATACACATATTCCTATCTCACACAGAGAGCTGTGATTGGCTGGAACTATCTGGCTGGAAATATGAATATGTGTATATATGTGAGTGCAGGGGACCATAGAAGAGCGGCCGTCGCATCTATACATTATACAAGAGGATCGCAAGGGACCCCGGCAATCTGTCAATTAGTACAGGTAACTACTACTCCCATCATGGAAGAGTGTGTTCCATGCTGGGAGTAGTAGTACTACCTAAAAAATGTTTTTAAAAAAAGTGAAAAACACGCATACACTACATGTTTATTATTGTCGGCTACATTTTTAGTGCTTTACCCGCTCACGTAAATTGATCCCTGTTTAGAAATTAATAAACATTTCATAATAAAAAAGATACATTTCGTTAGATACAATTTTTTCCATCACTACTGTGACTTTTTTATTATGATTTTTTTATGGTACCCTACGAAATTTTAATAAAAAAGGCATCTCCATAATTTTATAGGATTGCTAAAGTCCAAAAAAGAATAAAAAGATTTACCGAATGTACCCGAATTCCGAATGTATCCGAAAAAATCAAACTGTATCTGTATAATCAAACTGTATCTGTATCCTTTTTATTATCTTTGTTATTAGAACAAATTCTTTACGGGCGTTTACGGATAAGGAATGCATTCGTTATTTACCGAATGCATTCGGGAAATAACGAATGCATTCGTTATTTTGCTATTCGTATTATCGTGGCTATTCGGGAATGTTCAAATTATGTTTTCGTGCATTTGGATCGGTTCAAATGCCCGAAAAC
Organism: Hyla sarda; assembly: GCF_029499605.1. Lineage (NCBI taxonomy): Eukaryota > Metazoa > Chordata > Amphibia > Anura > Hylidae > Hyla > Hyla sarda. Next base: position 371,189,633 of record NC_079192.1, on the reverse strand, counting down.
GGTAACATTCGGTAAATTAGACATTCGTGCCGAACCGAATTGCACATGTCTGCAGCTAGGTAGATGACCCCTCTAGAACTACAGTTAACAAAGTGTTTAATAGGGATGTTGGTGCCTGATACCGTATCTTCAAAAAATGAGTTTTAAGTATATGAGGACACGCCCGACAGTGGCCACATTGAAAGCAGCCCTTCGTGTTTCCCGCCCCAGCCATGTTTGTGAAGTTGTATTTTGAAAGTGGCTGTGGACTAGTTTGCCACTTACACTCGGTCCCTTACGATAAGTAATCAATGGTCTCGGGCCTACCACTTCCCTCAAATCCGGGTCCATTCTCAAAATGTCCCAGTGACGACATATTTTAGTTTTCACCTCCTGGGACATGTTGTCAAATGTCCCTATGATTCGTGTATATTTATCCTCCTCCCTCCTTGGTTTTGGTGTCAGTAGAGATGTTCTATCCTGGGACAGGGCAAATTGGTAGGCCCTCCGCAGGATATAGTCCGGGTAGCCACGCAGAAGGAATCGATTTCTTAGATCTTTAGCCTGTTGTATGAATTCATCACGGTCTGAACAGTTCCTCCTGAGATGGAGATACTGCCCCCATGGTATGCCCCTTTTAAGGGGCACCGGGTGGCAGCTCTCCCATCTCAGGAGGCTGTTCGTGGTTGTAGACTTTCCATAGACCATGGTGTCAAGGCTACCCTGTGTGTTCTTACTCACGGAGACATCCAAAAAGGCAAGTTTTTGTTCCTGGATCTCAAAAGTAAAGGTAAGACCAATCTGGTTATTATTAAGATGGCTTACAATTTTTTCAAAGTTATCTCTGCTGTCTGACCATAGTACGAAGATATAGTCTGTATACCTGGACCAAAAAATAGCCTGGTTAGACAGTTCCTCCTGCTCACCCACAAACGCTATGGTTTCCTCCCACCAGCCTAGGGTCAAATTTGCATATGATGGGGCACAGGGACTCCCCATCGCGGTGCCCCTAAGCTGGTGGAAGTAGCGCATCTTAAATAGAAAATAATTGTGGGTGAGCGTATAAAAAAGGAGATCCAGGACAAATTGATTATGTGTCCGATGTTGAAGGCCACGGGAGGAGAGAAAATGGGAGACCGCTTGGAGCCCCACCATGTGTGGAATCGAGGAATATAAAGCCTCGACATCAATCGAGGCTAATAAAACCCCCTCATCCACAGTGAGGTCTTCAAGTTTACACAACAAGTATAACGTATCTCGAGTGTAGGATGGTAGGGAAGTCACAAACTGTCTTAGCACCTTATCAAGATATATCCCTACATTCTGCCCAAGACCCCCAATTCCCGCCCCTATAGGCCTACCCTTAAGGGGGGGTCACCCCTTTATGTATCTTTGGGAGGGAATAAAAGGTAGGGATAATGGGGGTCTTGGGCAGCATAAAATCATATTCCTCTTGAGAGATCACCTCATTATTTATAGCAATATCCAAGATGAGTTTTAACTCATCATAATATTGACAGGTGGGATTGTTAGAGAGAACCTCATATTCATGTTCCCCCCTTTATCAGAGGGTTTAATTATAAGATTTTTATCCATTCCCAGGGCATCCAAAGCTCTCCTCTCATTCAATGAGAGGTTATGGCAAGATTGGATGGATAGCCTGGCAATGGATCTTAAATCTCTCGTGACCAAATCCGTAAAGACATCGATGCAGGACAGATCATTAAGGGGGGGCGATGACCGACTCTTTAATTTGCAGTCTGTATAAGGACCTTGACCCGGGATCCTCTCATTGTCGATTAAGAGTTCTGCTAGATCTCGGTTTACCCTCAGGTCATCAACTGTCAAGCCTTGTTCTCTGGCTAACCTATCTCTGACCTTAAAAAATTTATGCCAAGAGATTTTCCGTGCATATAGATGTATGTCCTTTGTCCATAAAAATGGGTCAAAGTTAGTGGTAGGGACAAATGACAGTCCTTTACAGAGAACATTCTTTTCATGTGTCGTAAGAGTATGAGTAGACAGATTAATGACCTGGGAGGCATAGTCAGGATCTAGGCCGGGTACCTCCCTCAATATGGTTGTTCCCGCAGTTGGTAAGAATCCCTGGGACCCTCTAAAAAACCCACAGGGGAGGGTTGAGATGCATAAGACTGTCCAAATGTTGGAAAAGATTGTCCTGATGTCGTGTTCTGAGGTGGCATCCCCGAATTCCTCCCTCCTCCCCATGTCTATTGTGTCTGATTATGAAAGTCCTGTGGGGGTGGTGTTCTGTAATAGGTATTATTCCTAGGTCTATAGGAGCCCCTGGGTCGACGGCCTTGCTGTGTCATACGTCCCCTATCAAAGCGTCCTGTATTTCTTTCAGTTTCTGATGTGTCAGTGTCAGATATGGAGATCAGTTTCAGTATCTCTTTGTGTTTGTCTAGTCAGAACAGAATATACCTTATTCTCCCTGAAATCCTGCAAGTCACAGATGTTTTGTGAATGCTTTCGTTCTTTTAGGAAGAATTTAAATCTTTCAATCGTTGCTTGGAGCTGAGTCTCCTTAGAGGTAAACTCTGGGTCTGATTTAAACTTTAATACAATTTTCTTCTGCTCAGCTAATTTCTTGGCAGCCAGGTCCAAGTGTATCTTTTCCTCTTCCAATAAGGTAACGAGGAATTCCAAAGAAAACTTTGTCGCTGACTCCTCCCACTTTTTAAGTACTGTGGTTGATCTAAGTCGCTGAGCCGGAAGAATTGGCACCCTAAGGCCACGAGGAACTATCTGATTTTTTATATAATTTTCAAAAAATTTAACCTCCCAGAAAGAGGTTATTAAAGATTTGTGACAATTCTGTAGCTCTTTAAACGCTGAACGTAAAGACGGAGACTATTTGGGCTGTGAGAGAACCTTCTCAGAAAATATATCTTTGGCCTCTGTCAGCCAATCCTCATAATTTACTGTCCCTGTTACAAAATTAGCCATATCAGGAAATTATCTTAGACTAGAAAACTATATGTATGAAAAGTCTCGGCCATACACCTGCCCACTTAGTACATGTTACCTCTCGGCAATTAATGAAGAAAATAATAATAGGTTGTCCCTACCAAGGACTGAGGTGCCTTATAAAATATAACTTTTAATTATATCATTTAAAATATTAATCCAACAATTATAGAAAACCAGAAAATTGTTAAAAAACAATCGTGCATAAAGCACGTAAGCTGGGGCTTAAATAGGGGTTACATGCCCACTATGACGCAAGTTACATAGATGTATGACAGTAGTTGTTATCAATATATCACCAATCTGTGATTGTATGCTCCTCGATACCAATTGTTATCACAGCGTAAATAAAATTCCCTTTCTCCCAACGCGTTTCTATGTAGGGGTATGGTATAAAGAATTACCCCTTACACTTCTTCAGGGGATTTAGGTATACAATAGACAAGTGCTCTGGAGTCATATATCACACTAATTGATGTCACTGTATATACCCTCTTTTTTATAGGAGGCTGGTTATCAGCAGTGACACGTAGTTAGAAGACAAACATCAAAGGCTGACAGCATCAATATACATCCGGCTCTCCGTTTAAACAACTGTGTCCAGGGATCAGTGGAGACATGTCTCATAGTCTTAGATCCATCCTGAAATGACAAAAAATCATAGGCGTCTCCCTTAGCAACCAGTGAATAACTTACCCCAACGGTTGTTCAACACATATTGATAAATAGTTACTCACTGTCCGCTGGATCGTACGAGATAAGAGAGTGCCAGGTACTGCAAACAACAATATGCCCATACTTAATACCTCATTCTCACAGAGTTAATAGAGCATATAGATAATCTAGCTGCATAGTAAAAAACAACAACCCAAAACCATGCATTAGGAATTATTTTTTTTTACTTACTTAGAGCCGTTCAGGAGATAATGTACATAGAACGATGCAATGGCAGCGAGTGCCGGAACGGTGTCCGGGGTAGCTGCGTGTCAGGCAAACACGTCTGCTTTAACACTGTATAGACTGAGGGAAAATATACCCGGTTCTATGTAGAACTGTTTAATGAGTCTAATTCTACTAGGTAATACCTCTCCCATCATCTAGCCTTAAATCAGTGATTGATTCTACATTTTGTTATACGCATGCCGGTATCGCATACGACGTGTGAATGGTGTCAAGCCTGGTCTATCCCGTCTCTGGGAATCCGGGATTGAGTGGAGACCGTGCCCCCATATGCGGCTTCATGGGACGGGCCTCCGATGATGTAAATAGGATGCGCCCCGGCCGCATCGAGACACCAGCGAGTTTACCTGACACTTAGCTACCCCGGACACCGTTCCGGCACTCGCTGCCATTGCAGCGTTCTATGTACATTATCTCCTGAACGGCTCTAAGTATTAGATTAGATTAACTCTGTGAGAATGAGGTATTAATAATGGGCATATTGTTGTTTGCAGTACCCGGCGCTCTCTTATCTCGTACGATCCAGTGGACAGTGAGTAACTATTTGTCAATATGTGTTGAGCAACCGTTGGGGTAAGTTATTCACTGGTTGCTAAGGGAGACGCCTATGATTTTTTGTCATTTCAGGATTGATCTAAGACTATGAGAAATGTCTCCACTGATCCCTGGACACAGTTGTTTAAACGGAGAGCCGGGTGTATATTGATGCTGTCAGCCTTTGATGTTTGACTTCTAATAAGGTGTTAGATAAAAAAAGAGGGTATATACAGTGAAATCAATTAGTGTGATATATGACTCCAGAGCACTTGTCTATTGTATACCTAAATTCCCCTGAAGTGTAAGGGGTAATTCTATATACCATACCCCTACGTAGAAACGCGTTGGGAGAAAGGGAATTTTATTTACGCTGTGATAACAATTGGTATCGAGGAGCATACAATCACAGATTGGTGATATATTGATAACAACTACTGTCATACAGCTATGTAACTTGCGTCATAGTGGGCATATAACCCCTATTTAAGCCGCAGCTTACGTGCTTTATGCACGATTGTTTTTTAACAATTTTCTGGTTTTCTATAATAGTTGGATTAATATTTTAAGTAATATAATTAAAAGTTATATTTTATAAGGCACCTCAGTCCTTGGAAGGGACAACCTATTATTATTTTCTTCATTAATTGCCGAAAGGTAACATGTACTAAGTGGGCAGGTGTATGGCCGAGACTTTTCATACATATAGTTTTCTAGTCTAAGATAATTTCCTGATATGGCTAATTTTGTAACAGGGACAGTAAATTATGAGGATTGGCTGACAGAGGCCAAAGATATATTTTCTGAGAAGGTTTTCTCACAGCCCAAACCGTCTCCGTCTTTACGTTCAGCGTTTAAAGAGCTACAGAATTGTCACAAATCTTTCATTACCTCTTTCTGGGAGGTTCAATGTTTTGAAAATGATATAAAAAATCAGATAGTTCCTCGTGGCCTTAGGGTGCCAATTCTTCCGGCTCAGCGACTTAGATCAACCACAGTACTTAAAAAGCGGGAGGAGTCAGCAACAACGTGTTCTTTGGAATTCCTCGTTACCTTATTGGAAGAGGAAAAGATACACTTGGACCTGGCTGCCAAGAAATTAGCTGAGCAGAAGGAAATTGTATTAAAGTTTAAATCAGACCCAGGAGACTAAGGAGACTCAGCTCCAAGCAACGATTGAAAGATTTCAATTTTTCCTGAAAGAACGCAAGCATTCACAATACATCCGGGACTTACAGGATTTCAGGGAGAATAAGGTATATTCTGTTCTGACTAGACAAACACAAAGAGATACTGAAACTGATATCTCCACATCTGACACTGACGAATCAGAAACTGAAAAAAATACAGGACGCTTTGATAGGGGACGTACGACACAGCAAGGCCGTCGACCCAGGGGCTCCTATAGACCTAGGAATAATACCTATTACAGAACACCACCCCCACAGGACTATCATAATCAGACACAACAGACATGGGGAGGAGGGAGGAATTCAGGGATGCCACCTCAGAACACGACATCAGGACAATCTTTTCCAACATCTGGACAGTCTTATACATCTCAACCCTCCTCTGTGGGTTTTTTAGAGGGTCCCAGGGATTCTTACCAACTGCGGGAACAACCATATCGAGGGAGATACCCGGCCTAGTTCCTTACTATGCCTCCCAGGTCATTAATCTGTCTACTCATACTCTTACGACACATGAAAAGAATGTTCTCTGTAAAGGACATAAGGTCATTTGTCCCTACCACTAACTTTGACCCATTTTTATGGACAAAGGACATACATCTATATGCACGGAAAATCTCTTGGCATACATTTTTTAAGGTCAAAGATAGGAGGTTAGCCAGAGAACAAGGCTTGACAGTTGATGACCTGAGGGTAAACCGAGATCTAGCAGAACTCTTAACCGACAATGAGAGGATCCCGGGTCAAGGTTCTTATACAGACTGCAAATTAAAGAGTCGGTCATCGCCCCCCCTTAATGATCTGTCCTGCATCGATGTCTTTACGGATTTGGTCACGAGAGATTTAAGATCCGTTCCCAGGCTATCCATCCAATCTCGCCATAACCTCTCATTCAATAAGAGGAGAGCTTTGTATGCCCTGGGAATGGATAAAAATCTTATAATTAAACCCTCTGATAAAGAGGGGAACATCGTGCTCCTTGATGTGAATAAATATGAAGAAATGTGCAACCGTTTACTGAACGACTCCCAGACATATGAGGTTCTCTCTAACAACCCCACCCGTCAATGTTATGATGAGTTAAAACTCATCTTGGATACTGCTATAAATAATGACGTGATCTCTCAAGAGGAATATGATTTTATGCTGCCCAAGACCCCCATTATCCCTACCTTTTATTCCCTCCCAAATATACATAAAGGGGTGACCCCCCCCCTTAAGGGTAGGCCTATAGTGGTGGGAATTGGGGGTCTTGGGCAGAATGTAGGGATATATCTTGATAAGGTGCATAGACAGTTTGTGACTTCCCTACCATCCTAAACTCGAGATACGTTAGACTTGTTGTGTAAACTTAAAACCTCACTGTGGATGAGGGGATTTTATTAGCCTCGATTGATGTTGAGGCTTTATATTCCTCGATTCCACACATGGTGGGGCTCCAAGCGGTCTCCCATTTTCTCTCCTCCCGTGGCCTTCAACATCAGGCACATAATCAATTTGTCCTGGATCTCCTTTTTTATACGCTCACCCACAATTATTTTCTATTTAAGGGGCGCTACTTCCACCAGCTTAGGGGTACTGCGATAGGGAGTCCCTGTGCCCCATCGTACGCAAATTTGACCCTAGGCTGGTGGCAGGAGGAACTGTCTAACCAGGCTATTTTTTGGTCCAGGTATATAGACGATATCTTCGTACTATGGTCAGACAGCAGAGAGAACTTTGAAAAATTTGTAAGCAATCTTAATAATAAGAATAAGAAATCGATTCCTTCAGCGTGACTACCCGGACTATATCCTACGGAGGGCCTACCAATTTGCCCTGTCCCAGGATAGAACATCTCTACTGACACCAAAACCGAGGAGGGAGGAGGATAAATATACACGAATCATAGGGACATTTGACAACATGTCCCAGGAGTTGAAAACTATAATATGTCATCACTGGGACATTTTGAGAATGGACCCGGATTTGTGGGAAGTGGTAGGCCCGAGACCATTGATTACTTATCAAAAGGGACCGAGTGTAAGTGACAAACTAGTCCACAGCCTAGTAAGTGACAACTAGTCCACAGGTTCCTGCTAGAGATGAGCGAATCGAACTTGACGAAAAATTTGATTCGCAACGAATACGAATATTGCTGCAATTCTATCGCATGAATTGCTTCATTAAACTCCATTTTACAGTGTTCCAGGCTATTGTAGAGCTAAGATGGCGGATCTACATGTGAGTACATGGGGCAGGGGATTATGGGAGGGCGGGAAACAGCGGCGGGAATGAAGGTAGGCGGGCTGACCCAGAACCACATGTGAGATGCAGCCTATCAGTGTTCACTGACCCCTGTGATGTCACAGCCCCTATATAATCGGCGGCCATCTTGCATCACTTCATTTCATCTATGCACTCAGATGGAGAGGACGGGACTGTGTGTGTGTGAATGGCTCATACCACAGCGATACACTGCAACTGCATTCACATCAGCATTATGGAAAGGCAGGAGTGCAGAGTACTGTGCTGTTACTCTGAGAAGGATCATTGATAGCTAAACCTCCTATTCACGTTATTGAGCATTGCTGCAGAGAGGGGCAGATAGCTGTCAGCTGCCTCATACAGATCTCCAAGCTGCCTGAACTTTCTGAAGCATCTTATCTCCTAATTTTTCAGCTCTATTGAGGTTTTTTTTCTCCACAAATCTTCTGCTGCTCAGAATTGTGTGACAGAGTGCAATTTAGGGTTTAATACCTGGATTTTTTTTTTTTGTAGTGCTGCACTGTTCACGGGTCCTGCTGATGTTCAGAAATAAGTCATATTAGTGTGGACTTTAGTGCCTTTTTACAATTTTTCACCTGTTACTCTGTCTCTGTGCTAAATTCAGTGTTATACCACACGTTATACACCTACCGGTGTATTAAAGAAAAAATATTTTTTCCTGAGTACAAATACGCTTTTTCAGTGGACTTATCATTGCAAAGGGCCTACATACAAGCAAATAGCGTACCATATACCACCTTTTTTTCTTTCTCTGTGCTAAATTAAGTGTTATACCACACGTTATACACCTGCTGGTGTATTAAAGAAAAAAAAAATTTCTTGAGTAAAAATACGCTTAAGAGTGGCCTTATCATTGCAAAGGGCCTAAATACAAGAAAATAGCGTACCATATACCACATTTTTTTCTGTCTCTGTTCTAAATTAAGTGTTATACCACACATTATACACCTGCCGATGTATTAAAGAAAATTTTTTTTTCCCTGAATACAAATACGCTTAACAGTGGCCTTATCATTGCAAAGGGCCTAAATACAAGCAAATAGCGTACCATATACTACCTTTTTTTCTGTCTCTGTGCTAAATTAAGTGTTATACCACACGTTATACACCTGCCGGTGTATTAAAGAATTTTTTTTTTTCCTGAGTACAAATACGCTTTACAGTGCGCTCATCATTGCAAAGGGCATATATACAACCATGTAGTGTACTATTTAGTACCTGTATTTCTGTCTTGGTGCTAAATTCATTGCTATTCCACACATTAGTATACACTGGCTGGTGTATACAACAAAAAAATCGTTTTTTCTGCTTATAAATACGCTTAACAGTGCGCTCATCAGTGCAAAGGGCATACAACAAAGGAGTGTACTATTTAGTAACTGTTATTCTGTCTAGGGCCTATATACTTTGAAAGGACAGCCGTAAGTAATCGCCTGCTGCTGTTCTATACCCTCATAAACGCACTAAGTATGTCAGGCAGGGAAGTGCCAGGACGTGCACAGAGAAGGGGCAGAGGCCTACATACGTCAGCCAGAGTTGGCAGCAGACTTGGGGCAAGTGGCAGCAGAAGTCGCAGCAATAGGCCTGAGCTCCCGTTAACACCCAGCGGTCGTGTCGTCGACCCATCTCTCCTCGTCAGTTGGTATGCACACTCATCCCCATCATCACAAGCGACATCTGACAACCCCAGTCAAGAGTCGGTGGGTTCCTCAGACACAACCCTCAGTTGGCATGGCCCAGGAGCAGTCCCCATAATCCCATTGCCTTTGTCCTATGCTGTTCCCTCTCCCAAAGAAGTATCTCATGCTTTGGGTTCAGCTTCACTATTTAGCGAGGACGATGTAATAGAAGACAGTCAGCATCTAATTGGCAGCCAAAAATGTGAGGAGACATGCGTCCCTTGCTCCGAAAGGCGGCCAAGTAGTGATGCGGAGAGTGACGTGGGAGGCGGTGTTTCAATTGCTCAGGGTCCTGAGGCAGACACTGTTGTGGAACACGAGGAGGACATCAGTGATGTGCACACATCTTTTGATGATGATGAAGCCGATCGCAATTGGGAGCCGTTTGCAGAAGCCGGGGCTTCATCATCATCAGGAGAAGAGATTTGCTCTTTGTCTATGAGGCAGCAAGGCAGTAGCACGGTTGGCAATCAGCGTGGTGGTGGCAGTAGTGGAAATTAAGGAGCCAAAAGTGCCAGGGGGAGACCACCTGCTTCGCGGCAAGCTACCATTCAGGGAGGTAGTGGAACAGGGGTTCCTGGAGACGGCGCCAATAGCAGTGAAATAGTGTGAACTACGGGTGGGAAAATCAGCTACTCTGCGGTGTGGTTGTTCTTCATAAAGAATCCGCAGGACCTTAGCGTAGTCACATGCAAAATCTGTGGGCAGAAAGTGAAGCGTGGCCAGGGTCCCAATCTCGGCACCACGGCCCTGCGTCAACACATGATTCGCCACCATAAAGCGGCCTGGGATAACCGTAGCTCCGAGGTAGTGGTCCAGCCTGCCGCATCACCCAGTGGCCAGCCAAGGCTCCATCACCTCAGCAGAAGGGAGCATTGTGTCAAACTATCCTTCTTGCTCTCCTGCTTCCTCCACTCGTAGTCAGCCATTCCGCCAACAATCGATCGGCGAAGCCATGTCCAAGAGACAACAGTATGCGCCCACTCATCCAACGGCGCAGAAGTTGAATGTGCTCCTGTCCAAGTTGCTGGTGTTGCAGTCCCTCCCTTTACAACTGGTGGACTCTGCAGCTTGACATGACCCTGCCAACAACCGTTGAAGATCCGCTGGACTTCTGGGCAGCCAAACTCGATTTATGGCCGCAACTAGCGGAGTTTGGCCTGGAAAAGCTGTCCTGCCCGGCCAGTAGTGTGCCATCAGAGCGGGTGTTTAGTGCGGCTGGGGCCATAGTCCCCCCAAGGCGAACTCGTCTGTCCACTAAAAATGTGGAGAGACTGACTTTTGTCAAGATGAATCAGGGATGGATCAGCCAGGATTTCCAGCCACCAATGACAGATGGGTCTGAGTAGATTGACCATGCTCCTACAACAAAATTTTCTCTATTGTGGTTGGTTATGAAACCCTCTGGGGCAGACCTGGGCATTGTATGGCCCACTTGCCACATACGGCCCTTTGATTGGCTCTGACCGGCCCGCGCTGATTGGGGGACAACTTTGCTCCTAATCTGGGGGACATCTATGCTGCCTAATCTGGGGGACATCTATGCTGCCTAATCTGGGTGACATCTATGCTGCCTAATCTGGGGAACAACTATGCTCCTTATCTGGGGGACAACTATGCTCCTAATCTGGGGGACAACTATGCTCCTAATCTGGTGGACATCTATGATGCCTAATCTGGGGGACAAGTATGCTCCTAATCTGGGGGACAAGTATGCTCCTAATCTGGGGGACATCTATGCTGTCTACTCTGGGGGACAAGAATGCTCCTAATCTGGGGGATATCTGTGCTGCCTAATCTGGGTGACATCTATGCTGCCTAATCTGGGGGACAACTATGCTCCTAATCTGGGGGACATCTATGCTGCCTTATCTGGGGGACAACTATGCTCCTAATCTGGGGGACATCTATGCTGCCTAATCTGGGTGACGTATATGCTGCCTAATCTGCGGGACAACTATGCTCCTAATCTGGGGGACAAGTATGCTCCTAATCTGGGGGACATCTATGCTGCCTAATCTGGGGGACAACTATGCTCCTAATCTGGGGGACAACTAAGCTCCTAATCTGGTGGACATCTATGCTGCCTAATCTGGGGGACATCTATGCTGCCTACTCTGGGGGACAAGTATGCTCCTAATCTGGGGGACATCTATGCTGCCTAATCTGGGTGACATCTATGCTGCCTACTCTGGGGGACAAGAATGCTCCTAATCTGGGGGACATCTATGCTGCCTAATCTGGGTGACATCTATGCTGCCTAATCTGGGGGACAACTATGCTCCTAATCTGGGGGACATCTATGCTGCCTAATCTGGGTGACATCTATGCTGCCTACTCTGGGGGACAAGAATGCTCCTAATCTGGGGGACATCTATGCTGCCTAATCTGGGTGACATCTATGCTGCCTAATCTGGGGGACAACTATGCTCCTAATCTGGGGGACATCTATGCTGCCTAATCTGGGCGACATCTATGCTGCCTAATCTGGGGGACATCTATGCTGCCTACTCTGGGGGACAAGTATGCTCCTAATCTGGGGGACATCTATGCTGCCTAATCTGGGGGACAAGTATGCTCCTAATCTGGGGGACATCTATGCTGCTTAATCTGGGGGACAACTATGTTCCTAATCTGGGGGACATCTATGCTGCCTAATCTGGGGGACAAGTATGCTCCTAATCTGGGGGACATCTATGCTGCCTTCTCTGGGGGACAACTATGCTCCTAAACTGCGGGACATCTATGCTACCTAATCTGGGGGACAACTATGCTCCTAATATGGGGGACAACTATGCTGCCTAATCTAGGGGACAAGTATGCTCCTAATCTGGGGGACATCTATGCTGCCTACTCTGGGGGACAAGTATGCTCCTAATCTGGGGGACATCTATGCTGCCTAATCTGGGTGACATCTATGCTGCCTAATCTGGGGGACAAGTATGCTCCTAATCTGGGGGACATCTATGCTGCCTACTCTGGGGGACAAGTGTGCTCCTAATCTGGGGGACATCTATGCTGCCTAATCTGGGGGACAAGTATGCTCCTACTCTGGGGGACATCTATGCTGCCTAATCTGGGGGACAAGTATGCTCCTAATCTGGGGGACATCTATGCTGCCTACTCTGAGGGACAAGTATGCTCCTAATCTGGGGGACATCTATGCTGCCTAATCTGGGGGACAACTATGCTCCTAATCTGGGGGACATCTATGCTGCCTAATCTGGGGGACAAGTATGCTCCTAATCTGGGGGACATCTATGCTGCCTACTCTGGGGGACAAGTATGCTCCTAATCTGGGGGACATCTATGCTGCATAATCTGGGGGACAACTATGCTCCTAATATGGGGAAAACTGATGCTACTGCAAATGCTTAATGCAAATGTCAACATTGATCTTTAAATGTAAGGGGTTATGAAACCCTCTTGGGTACTGCGAATGACTGCTCCAGACTCATTCTGTGTCTTTCACAAACTACATGCCTCCCTGGTGCCTCAGGCCTTGGGCCTATAATTTTTTGAAGTTTAGCAGTAGCTAAATACATGCTTAATGCAAATGTAAACATTGATCTTTAAATGTAAGGGGTTATGAAACCCTCTTGAGTACTGCAAATGCATGCTCCAGACTCATTCTGTGTCTTTCAGGAACTACTTGCCTCCCTGGTGCCTCTGGCCTTGGGCCTTACATTTTTGGATGTTTAGCAGTAGCTAAATACATGCTTAATGCAAATTTCAACAATGATCGTTAAATTCTCTGCCAGGGCCTTCTCCTACCCCGCCTGAGCCAATCCGAGGACCTCACTAACAAACTCACTAACTAATCCAATCGCTTATAGCGACAGGCGGTGTGTACAAAGGGCAGGGACTTAATCAACGCAAGCGTATGACCCTCACTTACTGGTAATTCCTCGTTTTAAGATTAAATAATTCCAATCCCAGATCACGAACTGGTTTCAGCATGCAACACGCGCCTGTCCTTGAAAGATAAAGAGACACTAATCCGTTCAGTGGAGCGCGCCTGCGGCCCCTGACATCTGAGGGCATAACACACCTGTTATTGCTCGATCTCGCAATTGATCGGGCAAGATAAGGGGTTATTAAAGCCCATTGGGTACTGCTGAGGCCTACTCCTGACTGCTCCTGGTGCAATGTATGGGGTAATTACACACTCTTGGGTAGTGCTATTGTTAAATTTACTGGTAATTTTATCAGTAATAAAATAGAATTTTGCAGAATGCTAACCGTTACACAACAGAACGCTTGTTGCGTGTGATTTTTTTAATGAAAATAATAAATAAATAGATGGAGAGGGATTAACTCTGTTTAATCATTTTTGGCGATTAGAATCCTTTTGTCATCTGATTTTTTGGAGACTGATGCGCTTACACACATGTAATAATTTTTTTAACCAAATTTCAAACATTGTGTGGTTTATTATTTTTGAGAAGAATGTCTTTTGGTGGTCCACCATCCTGCATTATAGAGTCTTCTGAACTGTTGGATATGCGCTTGTTCTTACACAAAGGTATTTCTTTAAAAAATTTCAAAAATGTTGTTGTTTTTTGGAGGGGATTATGAAACCCTGGTGTGTACTCTTGCATCAGCCAACTCCAGGCTGTGTCATGCAGGCAATATATGGGTTACTGATGCCGCAGGGGTGGGGCCTGGTTCTGGAAATTTCACATTTTTGGAAAGCAGGTGCTACCAATGAGAAATCTTTGACAAAAATTTCTCATTGGGTTGTTTTTGGAGGGGGGATTGTGAATCCCTGGTGTGTACTGGTGCATCAGCCAACTCCAGGCTGTGTCCTTCAGGCAATATATGGGTTACTGATGCCGCAGAGGTGGGGTCTGGGTCTTTTAATTTCAAATTTTTGGATAGCGGGTGCTACCAATGAGAAATCTTTGTCAAAAATTTCATATATTGTGTTGTTTTTTGTGGGGGGATTGTGAAGCCCTGGTGTGTACTCTGGCATCAGCCAACTCCAGGCTGTGTCATGCAGGCAATATATGGGTTACTGATGCCGCAGGGGTGGGGCCTGGTTCTGGAAATTTCAAATTTTTGAATAGCGGGTGCTACCAATGAGAAATCTTTGACAAAAATTTCTCATTGTGTTGATTTTGGAGGGGGGATTGTGAAGCCCTGGTGTGTACTGGTGCATCAGCCAACTCCAGGCTGTGTCCTTCAGGCAATATATGGGTTACTGATGCCGCAGAGGCGGGGTCTGGGTCTGTTAATTTCAAATTTTTGGATAGCGGGTGCTACCAATGAGAAATCTTTGTCAAAAATTTCATATATTGTGTTGTTTATTGGGGGGGGATTGTGAAGCCCCGGTGTGTACTCTTGCATCAGCCAACTCCAGGCTGTGTCATACAGGCAACATATGGGTTACTGATGCCGCAGGGGTGGGGCCTGGTTCTGGAAATTTCAAATTTTTGGATAGCGGGTGCTACCAATGAGAAATCTTTGACAAAAATGTCTCATTGTGTTGTTTTTGGAGGGGGGATTGTGAAGCCCTGGTGTGTACTGGTGCATCAGCCAACTCCAGGCTGTGTCCTTCAGGCAATATATGGGTTACTGATGCCGCAGAGGTGGGGCCTGGGTCTGTTAATTTCACATTTTTGGATAGCAGGTGTTACCAATGAGAAATCTTTGTCAAAAATTTCATATATTGTGTTGTTTTTTGGGGGGGATTGTGAAGCCCTGGTGTGTAGTGTACTAGTGCATCAGCCAACTCCACGCTGTGCCATTAAGCCACTAAATGGTCTCCTCTTGCTGCCAACATGTCCACGCTATGTCATTCAGTCACTATATGGTCTCCTGACACTGATGCCACCACCAGGCTCTGTCATTGTGCTGCTGTGCGGCAGTGATTCTAAGAGCGATGCCGGTAATCTGCATGCTATTCTGAATAACAGTATTTTTTCACTACCCCAGCACACTCCATATGCGTTTTAGGACACAGCAAAGTGTTCTAAACCCATATAGAGGCTGTATGTAGGCTAGAAATTAGCCTCGATTGATGTTGAGGCTTTATATTCCTCGATTCCACACATGGTGGGGCTCCAAGCGGTCTCCCATTTTCTCTCCTCCCGTGGCCTTCAACATCAGGCACATAATCAATTTGTCCTGGATCTCCTTTTTTATACGCTCACCCACAATTATTTTCTATTTAAGGGGCGCTACTTCCACCAGCTTAGGGGTACTGCGATAGGGAGTCCCTGTGCCCCATCGTACGCAAATTTGACCCTAGGCTGGTGGCAGGAGGAACTGTCTAACCAGGCTATTTTTTGGTCCAGGTATATAGACGATATCTTCGTACTATGGTCAGACAGCAGAGAGAACTTTGAAAAATTTGTAAGCAATCTTAATAATAAGAATAAGAAATCGATTCCTTCAGCGTGACTACCCGGACTATATCCTACGGAGGGCCGACCAATTTGCCCTGTCCCAGGATAGAACATCTCTACTGACACCAAAACCGAGGAGGGAGGAGGATAAATATACACGAATCATAGGGACATTTGACAACATGTCCCAGGAGTTGAAAACTATAATATGTCATCACTGGGACATTTTGAGAATGGACCCGGATTTGTGGGAAGTGGTAGGCCCGAGACCATTGATTACTTATCGTAAGGGACCGAGTGTAAGTGACAAACTAGTCCACAGCCTAGTAAGTGACAACTAGTCCACAGGTTCCTGCTAGAGATGAGCGAATCGAACTTGACGAAAAATTTGATTCGCAACGAATACGAATATTGCTGCAATTCTATCGCATGAATTGCTTCATTAAACTCCATTTTACAGCGTTCCAGGCTATTGTAGAGCTAAGATGGCGGATCTACATGTGAGTACATGGGGCAGGGGATTATGGGAGGGCGGGAAACAGCGGCGGGAATGAAGGTAGGCGGGCTGACCCAGAACCACATGTGAGATGCAGCCTATCAGTGTTCACTGACCCCTGTGATGTCACAGCCCCTATATAATCGGCGGCCATCTTGCATCACTTCATTTCATCTATGCACTCAGATGGAGAGGACGGGACTGTGTGTGTGTGAATGGCTCATACCACAGCGTTACACTGCAACTGCATTCACATCAGCATTATGGAAAGGCAGGAGTGCAGAGTACTGTGCTGTTACTCTGAGAAGGATCATTGATAGCTAAACCTCCTATTCACGTTATTGAGCATTGCTGCAGAGAGGGGCAGATAGCTGTCAGCTGCCTCATACAGATCTCCAAGCTGCCTGAACTTTCTGAAGCATCTTATCTCCTAATTTTTCAGCTCTATTGAGGTTTTTTTTCTCCACAAATCTTCTGCTGCTCAGAATTGTGTGACAGAGTGCAATTTAGGGTTTAATACCTGGATTTTTTTTTTTTGTAGTGCTGCACTGTTCACGGGTCCTGCTGATGTTCAGAAATAAGTCATATTAGTGTGGACTTTAGTGCCTTTTTACAATTTTTCACCTGTTACTCTGTCTCTGTGCTAAATTCAGTGTTATGCCACACGTTATACACCTACCGGTGTATTAAAGAAAAAATATTTTTTCCTGAGTACAAATACGCTTTTTCAGTGGACTTATCATTGCAAAGGGCCTACATACAAGCAAATAGCGTACCATATACCACCTTTTTTTCTTTCTCTGTGCTAAATTAAGTGTTATACCACACGTTATACACCTGCTGGTGTATTAAAGAAAAAAAAAATTTCTTGAGTAAAAATACGCTTAAGAGTGGCCTTATCATTGCAAAGGGCCTAAATACAAGAAAATAGCGTACCATATACCACATTTTTTTCTGTCTCTGTTCTAAATTAAGTGTTATACCACACATTATACACCTGCCGATGTATTAAAGAAAATTTTTTTTTCCCTGAATACAAATACGCTTAACAGTGGCCTTATCATTGCAAAGGGCCTAAATACAAGCAAATAGCGTACCATATACTACCTTTTTTTCTGTCTCTGTGCTAAATTAAGTGTTATACCACACGTTATACACCTGCCGGTGTATTAAAGAATTTTTTTTTTTCCTGAGTACAAATACGCTTTACAGTGCGCTCATCATTGCAAAGGGCATATATACAACCATGTAGTGTACTATTTAGTACCTGTATTTCTGTCTTGGTGCTAAATTCATTGCTATTCCACACATTAGTATACACTGGCTGGTGTATACAACAAAAAAATCGTTTTTTCTGCTTATAAATACGCTTAACAGTGCGCTCATCAGTGCAAAGGGCATACAACAAAGGAGTGTACTATTTAGTAACTGTTATTCTGTCTAGGGCCTATATACTTTGAAAGGACAGCCGTAAGTAATCGCCTGCTGCTGTTCTATACCCTCATAAACGCACTAAGTATGTCAGGCAGGGAAGTGCCAGGACGTGCACAGAGAAGGGGCAGAGGCCTACATACGTCAGCCAGAGTTGGCAGCAGACTTGGGGCAAGTGGCAGCAGAAGTCGCAGCAATAGGCCTGAGCTCCCGTTAACACCCAGCGGTCGTGTCGTCGACCCATCTCTCCTCGTCAGTTGGTATGCACACTCATCCCCATCATCACAAGCGACATCTGACAACCCCAGTCAAGAGTCGGTGGGTTCCTCAGACACAACCCTCAGTTGGCATGGCCCAGGAGCAGTCCCCATAATCCCATTGCCTTTGTCCTATGCTGTTCCCTTTCCCAAAGAAGTATCTCATGCTTTGGGTTCAGCTTCACTATTTAGCGAGGACGATGTAATAGAAGACAGTCAGCATCTAATTGGCAGCCAAAAATGTGAGGAGACATGCGTCCCTTGCTCCGAAAGGCGGCCAAGTAGTGATGCGGAGAGTGACGTGGGAGGCGGTGTTTCAATTGCTCAGGGTCCTGAGGCAGACACTGTTGTGGAACACGAGGAGGACATCAGTGATGTGCACACATCTTTTGATGATGATGAAGCCGATCGCAATTGGGAGCCGTTTGCAGAAGCCGGGGCTTCATCATCATCAGGAGAAGAGATTTGCTCTTTGTCTATGAGGCAGCAAGGCAGTAGCACGGTTGGCAATCAGCGTGGTGGTGGCAGTAGTGGAAATTAAGGAGCCAAAAGTGCCAGGGGGAGACCACCTGCTTCGCGGCAAGCTACCATTCAGGGAGGTAGTGGAACAGGGGTTCCTGGAGACGGCGCCAATAGCAGTGAAATAGTGTGAACTGCGGGTGGGAAAATCAGCTACTCTGCGGTGTGGTTGTTCTTCATAAAGAATCCGGAGGACCTTAGCGTAGTCACATGCAAAATCTGTGGGCAGAAAGTGAAGCGTGGCCAGGGTCCCAATCTCGGCACCACGGCCCTGCGTCAACACATGATTCGCCACCATAAAGCGGCCTGGGATAACCGTAGCTCCGAGGTAGTGGTCCAGCCTGCCGCATCACCCAGTGGCCAGCCAAGGCTCCATCACCTCAGCAGAAGGGAGCATTGTGTCAAACTATCCTTCTTGCTCTCCTGCTTCCTCCACTCGTAGTCAGCCATTCCGCCAACAATCGATCGGCGAAGCCATGTCCAAGAGACAACAGTATGCGCCCACTCATCCAACGGCGCAGAAGTTGAATGTGCTCCTGTCCAAGTTGCTGGTGTTGCAGTCCCTCCCTTTACAACTGGTGGACTCTGCAGCTTGACATGACCCTGCCAACAACCGTTGAAGATCCGCTGGACTTCTGGGCAGCCAAACTCGATTTATGGCCGCAACTAGCGGAGTTTGGCCTGGAAAAGCTGTCCTGCCCGGCCAGTAGTGTGCCATCAGAGCGGGTGTTTAGTGCGGCTGGGGCCATAGTCCCCCCAAGGCGAACTCGTCTGTCCACTAAAAATGTGGAGAGACTGATTTTTGTCAAGATGAATCAGGGATGGATCAGCCAGGATTTCCAGCCACCAATGACAGATGGGTCTGAGTAGATTGACCATGCTCCTACAACAAAATTTTCTCTATTGTGGTTGGTTATGAAACCCTCTGGGGCAGACCTGGGCATTGTATGGCCCACTTGCCACATACGGCCCTTTGATTGGCTCTGACCGGCCCGCGCTGATTGGGGGACAACTTTGCTCCTAATCTGGGGGACATCTATGCTGCCTAATCTGGGGGACATCTATGCTGCCTAATCTGGGTGACATCTATGCTGCCTAATCTGGGGAACAACTATGCTCCTTATCTGGGGGACAACTATGCTCCTAATCTGGGGGACAACTATGCTCCTAATCTGGTGGACATCTATGATGCCTAATCTGGGGGACAAGTATGCTCCTAATCTGGGGGACAAGTATGCTCCTAATCTGGGGGACATCTATGCTGTCTACTCTGGGGGACAAGAATGCTCCTAATCTGGGGGATATCTGTGCTGCCTAATCTGGGTGACATCTATGCTGCCTAATCTGGGGGACAACTATGCTCCTAATCTGGGGGACATCTATGCTGCCTTATCTGGGGGACAACTATGCTCCTAATCTGGGGGACATCTATGCTGCCTAATCTGGGTGACGTATATGCTGCCTAATCTGCGGGACAACTATGCTCCTAATCTGGGGGACATCTATGCTGCCTAATCTGGGGGACAAGTATGCTCCTAATCTGGGGGACATCTATGCTGCCTAATCTGGGGGACAACTATGCTCCTAATCTGGGGGACAACTAAGCTCCTAATCTGGTGGACATCTATGCTGCCTAATCTGGGGGACATCTATGCTGCCTACTCTGGGGGACAAGTATGCTCCTAATCTGGGGGACATCTATGCTGCCTAATCTGGGTGACATCTATGCTGCCTACTCTGGGGGACAAGAATGCTCCTAATCTGGGGGACATCTATGCTGCCTAATCTGGGTGACATCTATGCTGCCTAATCTGGGGGACAACTATGCTCCTAATCTGGGGGACATCTATGCTGCCTAATCTGGGTGACATCTATGCTGCCTACTCTGGGGGACAAGAATGCTCCTAATCTGGGGGACATCTATGCTGCCTAATCTGGGTGACATCTATGCTGCCTAATCTGGGGGACAACTATGCTCCTAATCTGGGGGACATCTATGCTGCCTAATCTGGGCGACATCTATGCTGCCTAATCTGGGGGACATCTATGCTGCCTACTCTGGGGGACAAGTATGCTCCTAATCTGGGGGACATCTATGCTGCCTAATCTGGGGGACAAGTATGCTCCTAATCTGGGGGACATCTATGCTGCTTAATCTGGGGGACAACTATGTTCCTAATCTGGGGGACATCTATGCTGCCTAATCTGGGGGACAAGTATGCTCCTAATCTGGGGGACATCTATGCTGCCTTCTCTGGGGGACAACTATGCTCCTAAACTGCGGGACATCTATGCTACCTAATCTGGGGGACAACTATGCTCCTAATATGGGGGACAACTATGCTGCCTAATCTAGGGGACAAGTATGCTCCTAATCTGGGGGACATCTATGCTGCCTACTCTGGGGGACAAGTATGCTCCTAATCTGGGGGACATCTATGCTGCCTAATCTGGGTGACATCTATGCTGCCTAATCTGGGGGACAAGTATGCTCCTAATCTGGGGGACATCTATGCTGCCTACTCTGGGGGACAAGTGTGCTCCTAATCTGGGGGACATCTATGCTGCCTAATCTGGGGGACAAGTATGCTCCTACTCTGGGGGACATCTATGCTGCCTAATCTGGGGGACAAGTATGCTCCTAATCTGGGGGACATCTATGCTGCCTACTCTGAGGGACAAGTATGCTCCTAATCTGGGGGACATCTATGCTGCCTAATCTGGGGGACAACTATGCTCCTAATCTGGGGGACATCTATGCTGCCTAATCTGGGGGACAAGTATGCTCCTAATCTGGGGGACATCTATGCTGCCTACTCTGGGGGACAAGTATGCTCCTAATCTGGGGGACATCTATGCTGCATAATCTGGGGGACAACTATGCTCCTAATATGGGGAAAACTGATGCTACTGCAAATGCTTAATGCAAATGTCAACATTGATCTTTAAATGTAAGGGGTTATGAAACCCTCTTGGGTACTGCGAATGACTGCTCCAGACTCATTCTGTGTCTTTCACAAACTACATGCCTCCCTGGTGCCTCAGGCCTTGGGCCTATAATTTTTTGAAG
Source organism: Hyla sarda (assembly GCF_029499605.1). Lineage (NCBI taxonomy): Eukaryota > Metazoa > Chordata > Amphibia > Anura > Hylidae > Hyla > Hyla sarda. Next base: position 371,167,909 of record NC_079192.1, on the reverse strand, counting down.
TTTAGCAGTAGCTAAATACATGCTTAATGCAAATGTAAACATTGATCTTTAAATGTAAGGGGTTATGAAACCCTCTTGAGTACTGCAAATGCATGCTCCAGACTCATTCTGTGTCTTTCAGGAACTACTTGCCTCCCTGGTGCCTCTGGCCTTGGGCCTTACATTTTTGGATGTTTAGCAGTAGCTAAATACATGCTTAATGCAAATTTCAACAATGATCGTTAAATTCTCTGCCAGGGCCTTCTCCTACCCCGCCTGAGCCAATCCGAGGACCTCACTAACAAACTCACTAACTAATCCAATCGCTTATAGCGACAGGCGGTGTGTACAAAGGGCAGGGACTTAATCAACGCAAGCGTATGACCCTCACTTACTGGTAATTCCTCGTTTTAAGATTAAATAATTCCAATCCCAGATCACGAACTGGTTTCAGCATGCAACACGCGCCTGTCCTTGAAAGATAAAGAGACACTAATCCGTTCAGTGGAGCGCGCCTGCGGCCCCTGACATCTGAGGGCATAACACACCTGTTATTGCTCGATCTCGCAATTGATCGGGCAAGATAAGGGGTTATTAAAGCCCATTGGGTACTGCTGAGGCCTACTCCTGACTGCTCCTGGTGCAATGTATGGGGTAATTACACACTCTTGGGTAGTGCTATTGTTAAATTTACTGGTAATTTTATCAGTAATAAAATAGAATTTTGCAGAATGCTAACCGTTACACAACAGAACGCTTGTTGCGTGTGATTTTTTTAATGAAAATAATAAATAAATAGATGGAGAGGGATTAACTCTGTTTAATCATTTTTGGCGATTAGAATCCTTTTGTCATCTGATTTTTTGGAGACTGATGCGCTTACACACATGTAATAATTTTTTTAACCAAATTTCAAACATTGTGTGGTTTATTATTTTTGAGAAGAATGTCTTTTGGTGGTCCACCATCCTGCATTATAGAGTCTTCTGAACTGTTGGATATGCGCTTGTTCTTACACAAAGGTATTTCTTTAAAAAATTTCAAAAATGTTGTTGTTTTTTGGAGGGGATTATGAAACCCTGGTGTGTACTCTTGCATCAGCCAACTCCAGGCTGTGTCATGCAGGCAATATATGGGTTACTGATGCCGCAGGGGTGGGGCCTGGTTCTGGAAATTTCACATTTTTGGAAAGCAGGTGCTACCAATGAGAAATCTTTGACAAAAATTTCTCATTGGGTTGTTTTTGGAGGGGGGATTGTGAATCCCTGGTGTGTACTGGTGCATCAGCCAACTCCAGGCTGTGTCCTTCAGGCAATATATGGGTTACTGATGCCGCAGAGGTGGGGTCTGGGTCTTTTAATTTCAAATTTTTGGATAGCGGGTGCTACCAATGAGAAATCTTTGTCAAAAATTTCATATATTGTGTTGTTTTTTGTGGGGGGATTGTGAAGCCCTGGTGTGTACTCTGGCATCAGCCAACTCCAGGCTGTGTCATGCAGGCAATATATGGGTTACTGATGCCGCAGGGGTGGGGCCTGGTTCTGGAAATTTCAAATTTTTGAATAGCGGGTGCTACCAATGAGAAATCTTTGACAAAAATTTCTCATTGTGTTGATTTTGGAGGGGGGATTGTGAAGCCCTGGTGTGTACTGGTGCATCAGCCAACTCCAGGCTGTGTCCTTCAGGCAATATATGGGTTACTGATGCCGCAGAGGCGGGGTCTGGGTCTGTTAATTTCAAATTTTTGGATAGCGGGTGCTACCAATGAGAAATCTTTGTCAAAAATTTCATATATTGTGTTGTTTATTGGGGGGGGATTGTGAAGCCCCGGTGTGTACTCTTGCATCAGCCAACTCCAGGCTGTGTCATACAGGCAACATATGGGTTACTGATGCCGCAGGGGTGGGGCCTGGTTCTGGAAATTTCAAATTTTTGGATAGCGGGTGCTACCAATGAGAAATCTTTGACAAAAATGTCTCATTGTGTTGTTTTTGGAGGGGGGATTGTGAAGCCCTGGTGTGTACTGGTGCATCAGCCAACTCCAGGCTGTGTCCTTCAGGCAATATATGGGTTACTGATGCCGCAGAGGTGGGGCCTGGGTCTGTTAATTTCACATTTTTGGATAGCAGGTGTTACCAATGAGAAATCTTTGTCAAAAATTTCATATATTGTGTTGTTTTTTGGGGGGGATTGTGAAGCCCTGGTGTGTAGTGTACTAGTGCATCAGCCAACTCCACGCTGTGCCATTAAGCCACTAAATGGTCTCCTCTTGCTGCCAACATGTCCACGCTATGTCATTCAGTCACTATATGGTCTCCTGACACTGATGCCACCACCAGGCTCTGTCATTGTGCTGCTGTGCGGCAGTGATTCTAAGAGCGATGCCGGTAATCTGCATGCTATTCTGAATAACAGTATTTTTTCACTACCCCAGCACACTCCATATGCGTTTTAGGACACAGCAAAGTGTTCTAAACCCATATAGAGGCTGTATGTAGGCTAGAAATTAGCCTCGATTGATGTTGAGGCTTTATATTCCTCGATTCCACACATGGTGGGGCTCCAAGCGGTCTCCCATTTTCTCTCCTCCCGTGGCCTTCAACATCAGGCACATAATCAATTTGTCCTGGATCTCCTTTTTTATACGCTCACCCACAATTATTTTCTATTTAAGGGGCGCTACTTCCACCAGCTTAGGGGTACTGCGATAGGGAGTCCCTGTGCCCCATCGTACGCAAATTTGACCCTAGGCTGGTGGCAGGAGGAACTGTCTAACCAGGCTATTTTTTGGTCCAGGTATATAGACGATATCTTCGTACTATGGTCAGACAGCAGAGAGAACTTTGAAAAATTTGTAAGCAATCTTAATAATAAGAATAAGAAATCGATTCCTTCAGCGTGACTACCCGGACTATATCCTACGGAGGGCCGACCAATTTGCCCTGTCCCAGGATAGAACATCTCTACTGACACCAAAACCGAGGAGGGAGGAGGATAAATATACACGAATCATAGGGACATTTGACAACATGTCCCAGGAGTTGAAAACTATAATATGTCATCACTGGGACATTTTGAGAATGGACCCGGATTTGTGGGAAGTGGTAGGCCCGAGACCATTGATTACTTATCGTAAGGGACCGAGTGTAAGTGACAAACTAGTCCACAGCCTAGTAAGTGACAACTAGTCCACAGGTTCCTGCTAGAGATGAGCGAATCGAACTTGACGAAAAATTTGATTCGCAACGAATACGAATATTGCTGCAATTCTATCGCATGAATTGCTTCATTAAACTCCATTTTACAGCGTTCCAGGCTATTGTAGAGCTAAGATGGCGGATCTACATGTGAGTACATGGGGCAGGGGATTATGGGAGGGCGGGAAACAGCGGCGGGAATGAAGGTAGGCGGGCTGACCCAGAACCACATGTGAGATGCAGCCTATCAGTGTTCACTGACCCCTGTGATGTCACAGCCCCTATATAATCGGCGGCCATCTTGCATCACTTCATTTCATCTATGCACTCAGATGGAGAGGACGGGACTGTGTGTGTGTGAATGGCTCATACCACAGCGTTACACTGCAACTGCATTCACATCAGCATTATGGAAAGGCAGGAGTGCAGAGTACTGTGCTGTTACTCTGAGAAGGATCATTGATAGCTAAACCTCCTATTCACGTTATTGAGCATTGCTGCAGAGAGGGGCAGATAGCTGTCAGCTGCCTCATACAGATCTCCAAGCTGCCTGAACTTTCTGAAGCATCTTATCTCCTAATTTTTCAGCTCTATTGAGGTTTTTTTTCTCCACAAATCTTCTGCTGCTCAGAATTGTGTGACAGAGTGCAATTTAGGGTTTAATACCTGGATTTTTTTTTTTTGTAGTGCTGCACTGTTCACGGGTCCTGCTGATGTTCAGAAATAAGTCATATTAGTGTGGACTTTAGTGCCTTTTTACAATTTTTCACCTGTTACTCTGTCTCTGTGCTAAATTCAGTGTTATGCCACACGTTATACACCTACCGGTGTATTAAAGAAAAAATATTTTTTCCTGAGTACAAATACGCTTTTTCAGTGGACTTATCATTGCAAAGGGCCTACATACAAGCAAATAGCGTACCATATACCACCTTTTTTTCTTTCTCTGTGCTAAATTAAGTGTTATACCACACGTTATACACCTGCTGGTGTATTAAAGAAAAAAAAAATTTCTTGAGTAAAAATACGCTTAAGAGTGGCCTTATCATTGCAAAGGGCCTAAATACAAGAAAATAGCGTACCATATACCACATTTTTTTCTGTCTCTGTTCTAAATTAAGTGTTATACCACACATTATACACCTGCCGATGTATTAAAGAAAATTTTTTTTTCCCTGAATACAAATACGCTTAACAGTGGCCTTATCATTGCAAAGGGCCTAAATACAAGCAAATAGCGTACCATATACTACCTTTTTTTCTGTCTCTGTGCTAAATTAAGTGTTATACCACACGTTATACACCTGCCGGTGTATTAAAGAATTTTTTTTTTTCCTGAGTACAAATACGCTTTACAGTGCGCTCATCATTGCAAAGGGCATATATACAACCATGTAGTGTACTATTTAGTACCTGTATTTCTGTCTTGGTGCTAAATTCATTGCTATTCCACACATTAGTATACACTGGCTGGTGTATACAACAAAAAAATCGTTTTTTCTGCTTATAAATACGCTTAACAGTGCGCTCATCAGTGCAAAGGGCATACAACAAAGGAGTGTACTATTTAGTAACTGTTATTCTGTCTAGGGCCTATATACTTTGAAAGGACAGCCGTAAGTAATCGCCTGCTGCTGTTCTATACCCTCATAAACGCACTAAGTATGTCAGGCAGGGAAGTGCCAGGACGTGCACAGAGAAGGGGCAGAGGCCTACATACGTCAGCCAGAGTTGGCAGCAGACTTGGGGCAAGTGGCAGCAGAAGTCGCAGCAATAGGCCTGAGCTCCCGTTAACACCCAGCGGTCGTGTCGTCGACCCATCTCTCCTCGTCAGTTGGTATGCACACTCATCCCCATCATCACAAGCGACATCTGACAACCCCAGTCAAGAGTCGGTGGGTTCCTCAGACACAACCCTCAGTTGGCATGGCCCAGGAGCAGTCCCCATAATCCCATTGCCTTTGTCCTATGCTGTTCCCTTTCCCAAAGAAGTATCTCATGCTTTGGGTTCAGCTTCACTATTTAGCGAGGACGATGTAATAGAAGACAGTCAGCATCTAATTGGCAGCCAAAAATGTGAGGAGACATGCGTCCCTTGCTCCGAAAGGCGGCCAAGTAGTGATGCGGAGAGTGACGTGGGAGGCGGTGTTTCAATTGCTCAGGGTCCTGAGGCAGACACTGTTGTGGAACACGAGGAGGACATCAGTGATGTGCACACATCTTTTGATGATGATGAAGCCGATCGCAATTGGGAGCCGTTTGCAGAAGCCGGGGCTTCATCATCATCAGGAGAAGAGATTTGCTCTTTGTCTATGAGGCAGCAAGGCAGTAGCACGGTTGGCAATCAGCGTGGTGGTGGCAGTAGTGGAAATTAAGGAGCCAAAAGTGCCAGGGGGAGACCACCTGCTTCGCGGCAAGCTACCATTCAGGGAGGTAGTGGAACAGGGGTTCCTGGAGACGGCGCCAATAGCAGTGAAATAGTGTGAACTGCGGGTGGGAAAATCAGCTACTCTGCGGTGTGGTTGTTCTTCATAAAGAATCCGGAGGACCTTAGCGTAGTCACATGCAAAATCTGTGGGCAGAAAGTGAAGCGTGGCCAGGGTCCCAATCTCGGCACCACGGCCCTGCGTCAACACATGATTCGCCACCATAAAGCGGCCTGGGATAACCGTAGCTCCGAGGTAGTGGTCCAGCCTGCCGCATCACCCAGTGGCCAGCCAAGGCTCCATCACCTCAGCAGAAGGGAGCATTGTGTCAAACTATCCTTCTTGCTCTCCTGCTTCCTCCACTCGTAGTCAGCCATTCCGCCAACAATCGATCGGCGAAGCCATGTCCAAGAGACAACAGTATGCGCCCACTCATCCAACGGCGCAGAAGTTGAATGTGCTCCTGTCCAAGTTGCTGGTGTTGCAGTCCCTCCCTTTACAACTGGTGGACTCTGCAGCTTGACATGACCCTGCCAACAACCGTTGAAGATCCGCTGGACTTCTGGGCAGCCAAACTCGATTTATGGCCGCAACTAGCGGAGTTTGGCCTGGAAAAGCTGTCCTGCCCGGCCAGTAGTGTGCCATCAGAGCGGGTGTTTAGTGCGGCTGGGGCCATAGTCCCCCCAAGGCGAACTCGTCTGTCCACTAAAAATGTGGAGAGACTGACTTTTGTCAAGATGAATCAGGGATGGATCAGCCAGGATTTCCAGCCACCAATGACAGATGGGTCTGAGTAGATTGACCATGCTCCTACAACAAAATTTTCTCTATTGTGGTTGGTTATGAAACCCTCTGGGGCAGACCTGGGCATTGTATGGCCCACTTGCCACATACGGCCCTTTGATTGGCTCTGACCGGCCCGCGCTGATTGGGGGACAACTTTGCTCCTAATCTGGGGGACATCTATGCTGCCTAATCTGGGGGACATCTATGCTGCCTAATCTGGGTGACATCTATGCTGCCTAATCTGGGGAACAACTATGCTCCTTATCTGGGGGACAACTATGCTCCTAATCTGGGGGACAACTATGCTCCTAATCTGGTGGACATCTATGATGCCTAATCTGGGGGACAAGTATGCTCCTAATCTGGGGGACAAGTATGCTCCTAATCTGGGGGACATCTATGCTGTCTACTCTGGGGGACAAGAATGCTCCTAATCTGGGGGATATCTGTGCTGCCTAATCTGGGTGACATCTATGCTGCCTAATCTGGGGGACAACTATGCTCCTAATCTGGGGGACATCTATGCTGCCTTATCTGGGGGACAACTATGCTCCTAATCTGGGGGACATCTATGCTGCCTAATCTGGGTGACGTATATGCTGCCTAATCTGCGGGACAACTATGCTCCTAATCTGGGGGACATCTATGCTGCCTAATCTGGGGGACAAGTATGCTCCTAATCTGGGGGACATCTATGCTGCCTAATCTGGGGGACAACTATGCTCCTAATCTGGGGGACAACTAAGCTCCTAATCTGGTGGACATCTATGCTGCCTAATCTGGGGGACATCTATGCTGCCTACTCTGGGGGACAAGTATGCTCCTAATCTGGGGGACATCTATGCTGCCTAATCTGGGTGACATCTATGCTGCCTACTCTGGGGGACAAGAATGCTCCTAATCTGGGGGACATCTATGCTGCCTAATCTGGGTGACATCTATGCTGCCTAATCTGGGGGACAACTATGCTCCTAATCTGGGGGACATCTATGCTGCCTAATCTGGGTGACATCTATGCTGCCTACTCTGGGGGACAAGAATGCTCCTAATCTGGGGGACATCTATGCTGCCTAATCTGGGTGACATCTATGCTGCCTAATCTGGGGGACAACTATGCTCCTAATCTGGGGGACATCTATGCTGCCTAATCTGGGCGACATCTATGCTGCCTAATCTGGGGGACATCTATGCTGCCTACTCTGGGGGACAAGTATGCTCCTAATCTGGGGGACATCTATGCTGCCTAATCTGGGGGACAAGTATGCTCCTAATCTGGGGGACATCTATGCTGCTTAATCTGGGGGACAACTATGTTCCTAATCTGGGGGACATCTATGCTGCCTAATCTGGGGGACAAGTATGCTCCTAATCTGGGGGACATCTATGCTGCCTTCTCTGGGGGACAACTATGCTCCTAAACTGCGGGACATCTATGCTGCCTAATCTGGGGGACAACTATGCTCCTAATATGGGGGACAACTATGCTGCCTAATCTAGGGGACAAGTATGCTCCTAATCTGGGGGACATCTATGCTGCCTACTCTGGGGGACAAGTATGCTCCTAATCTGGGGGACATCTATGCTGCCTAATCTGGGTGACATCTATGCTGCCTAATCTGGGGGACAAGTATGCTCCTAATCTGGGGGACATCTATGCTGCCTACTCTGGGGGACAAGTGTGCTCCTAATCTGGGGGACATCTATGCTGCCTAATCTGGGGGACAAGTATGCTCCTACTCTGGGGGACATCTATGCTGCCTAAACTGGGGGACAAGTATGCTCCTAATCTGGGGGACATCTATGCTGCCTACTCTGAGGGACAAGTATGCTCCTAATCTGGGGGACATCTATGCTGCCTAATCTGGGGGACAACTATGCTCCTAATCTGGGGGACATCTATGCTGCCTAATCTGGGGGACAAGTATGCTCCTAATCTGGGGGACATCTATGCTGCCTACTCTGGGGGACAAGTGTGCTCCTAATCTGGGGGACATCTATGCTGCCTAATCTGGGGGACAAGTATGCTCCTACTCTGGGGGACATCTATGCTGCCTAATCTGGGGGACAAGTATGCTCCTAATCTGGGGGACATCTATGCTGCCTACTCTGAGGGACAAGTATGCTCCTAATCTGGGGGACATCTATGCTGCCTAATCTGGGGGACAACTATGCTCCTAATCTGGGGGACATCTATGCTGCCTAATCTGGGGGACAAGTATGCTCCTAATCTGGGGGACATCTATGCTGCATAATCTGGGGGACAACTATGCTCCTAATATGGGGAAAACTGATGCTACTGCAAATGCTTAATGCAAATGTCAACATTGATCTTTAAATGTAAGGGGTTATGAAACCCTCTTGGGTACTGCGAATGACTGCTCCAGACTCATTCTGTGTCTTTCACAAACTACATGCCTCCCTGGTGCCTCAGGCCTTGGGCCTATAATTTTTTGAAGTTTAGCAGTAGCTAAATACATGCTTAATGCAAATGTAAACATTGATCTTTAAATGTAAGGGGTTATGAAACCCTCTTGAGTACTGCAAATGCATGCTCCAGACTCATTCTGTGTCTTTCAGGAACTACTTGCCTCCCTGGTGCCTCTGGCCTTGGGCCTTACATTTTTGGATGTTTAGCAGTAGCTAAATACATGCTTAATGCAAATTTCAACAATGATCGTTAAATTCTCTGCCAGGGCCTTCTCCTACCCCGCCTGAGCCAATCCGAGGACCTCACTAACAAACTCACTAACTAATCCAATCGCTTATAGCGACAGGCGGTGTGTACAAAGGGCAGGGACTTAATCAACGCAAGCGTATGACCCTCACTTACTGGTAATTCCTCGTTTTAAGATTAAATAATTCCAATCCCAGATCACGAACTGGTTTCAGCATGCAACACGCGCCTGTCCTTGAAAGATAAAGAGACACTAATCCGTTCAGTGGAGCGCGCCTGCGGCCCCTGACATCTGAGGGCATAACACACCTGTTATTGCTCGATCTCGCAATTGATCGGGCAAGATAAGGGGTTATTAAAGCCCATTGGGTACTGCTGAGGCCTACTCCTGACTGCTCCTGGTGCAATGTATGGGGTAATTACACACTCTTGGGTAGTGCTATTGTTAAATTTACTGGTAATTTTATCAGTAATAAAATTGAATTTTGCAGAATGCTAACCGTTACACAACAGAACGCTTGTTGCGTGTGATTTTTTTAATGAAAATAATAAATAAATAAATAGATGGAGAGGGATTAACTCTGTTTAATCATTTTTGGCGATTAGAATCCTTTTGTCATCTGATTTTTTGGAGACTGATGCGCTTACACACATGTAATAATTTTTTTAACCAAATTTCAAACATTGTGTGGTTTATTATTTTTGAGAAGAATGTCTTTTGGTGGTCCACCATCCTGCATTATAGAGTCTTCTGAACTGTTGGATATGCGCTTGTTCTTACACAAAGGTATTTCTTTAAAAAATTTCAAAAATGTTGTTGTTTTTTGGAGGGGATTATGAAACCCTGGTGTGTACTCTTGCATCAGCCAACTCCAGGCTGTGTCATGCAGGCAATATATGGGTTACTGATGCCGCAGGGGTGGGGCCTGGTTCTGGAAATTTCACATTTTTGGAAAGCAGGTGCTACCAATGAGAAATCTTTGACAAAAATTTCTCATTGGGTTGTTTTTGGAGGGGGGATTGTGAATCCCTGGTGTGTACTGGTGCATCAGCCAACTCCAGGCTGTGTCCTTCAGGCAATATATGGGTTACTGATGCCGCAGAGGTGGGGTCTGGGTCTTTTAATTTCAAATTTTTGGATAGCGGGTGCTACCAATGAGAAATCTTTGTCAAAAATTTCATATATTGTGTTGTTTTTTGTGGGGGGATTGTGAAGCCCTGGTGTGTACTCTGGCATCAGCCAACTCCAGGCTGTGTCATGCAGGCAATATATGGGTTACTGATGCCGCAGGGGTGGGGCCTGGTTCTGGAAATTTCAAATTTTTGAATAGCGGGTGCTACCAATGAGAAATCTTTGACAAAAATTTCTCATTGTGTTGATTTTGGAGGGGGGATTGTGAAGCCCTGGTGTGTACTGGTGCATCAGCCAACTCCAGGCTGTGTCCTTCAGGCAATATATGGGTTACTGATGCCGCAGAGGCGGGGTCTGGGTCTGTTAATTTCAAATTTTTGGATAGCGGGTGCTACCAATGAGAAATCTTTGTCAAAAATTTCATATATTGTGTTGTTTATTGGGGGGGGATTGTGAAGCCCTGGTGTGTACTCTTGCATCAGCCAACTCCAGGCTGTGTCATACAGGCAACATATGGGTTACTGATGCCGCAGGGGTGGGGCCTGGTTCTGGAAATTTCAAATTTTTGGATAGCGGGTGCTACCAATGAGAAATCTTTGACAAAAATGTCTCATTGTGTTGTTTTTGGAGGGGGGATTGTGAAGCCCTGGTGTGTACTGGTGCATCAGCCAACTCCAGGCTGTGTCCTTCAGGCAATATATGGGTTACTGATGCCGCAGAGGTGGGGCCTGGGTCTGTTAATTTCACATTTTTGGATAGCAGGTGTTACCAATGAGAAATCTTTGTCAAAAATTTCATATATTGTGTTGTTTTTTGGGGGGGATTGTGAAGCCCTGGTGTGTAGTGTACTAGTGCATCAGCCAACTCCACGCTGTGCCATTAAGCCACTAAATGGTCTCCTCTTGCTGCCAACATGTCCACGCTATGTCATTCAGTCACTATATGGTCTCCTGACACTGATGCCACCACCAGGCTCTGTCATTGTGCTGCTGTGCGGCAGTGATTCTAAGAGCGATGCCGGTAATCTGCATGCTATTCTGAATAACAGTATTTTTTCACTACCCCAGCACACTCCATATGCGTTTTAGGACACAGCAAAGTGTTCTAAACCCATATAGAGGCTGTATGTAGGCTAGAAATAGCCTTCTTTTTTATATTGATTCGCCGCGAACAAATTCGGATCGAAACAAACTTTTCGGGAAAATTCGGCGAATCGGCCTAATCGAATTTTTGAAAAGTTCGCTCATCTCTACTTATGACCCACAGATATTTATTGTTATTGTTATTTTTATCGGGGAACATCTTTCATTGTTTGCATCGCCCATTGTAACCCTGAAGGTATTGTATCCGGTGCCACTTGCATAACCATATAACCGCTACTATTATAAGATCACCTTTGATATTGAAAATTTTAACCATTTTAGTTATGATGGTTATAGCTCTTGTATTCATTGTATTTATTGTATGTGTTTGTTTTAATTTGTATATTATAATTGTTTTTACGCAGTGTGCTGGGCTTACCACGCCCCCTTTTTTTCCTTGCATTATGGCGGCTATTTTCGAATATTTATAAAAGCTGTCCACTGTCCAGACTTTACAACTGCAATTGAGAAAGGGTAAGCCTTTACCCGAAACGAGTCTTGCTCATGGATGTCACCTGTTGTATGTTTTTATAATAAAGTACGACTGTGCTTATACCAGTCATTGTTACTTTTATATGGGATAGCGCCACCTTTTGGAATTTTTTCCTTTTTTTCCCTTGCATTATTACTACATTGGCCCAGTAAAGGTATCTGACTCTGAAGAAAATCCTCAAAGGACTGTCTTACCTCCGCTTCCTCCAGGAGGGACAAATTCAGCTTTCAATAACCTTTACCAATCTCTGAAACATTCAAGGAAAAAGAAATCATACAGTGATCGGAGAACTCCACCTCAACCACGGACACTGCGGAAGAGACGGCTTCCTCCTTCCAATAAAACCTGTCTATTCTAGACCTGCAGCTACCTCGATGATAGGTGAAACCTGCGTGGCCTGAGGGGCTCCGGATGTGGGCATCCTCTAGGCGAGCTTCCCTAACTATACTATTGAGAGCTATGCTATCATAAGCACACCGATCATTGGAGCCTCTCCTATCTTGGGATCTCGTGACAGTATTGAAATCCCCTCCAAAGATCACCTGTCGGCTTGCAAAAAGAAAGGGCTTAATCCTCATAAAGAGATCTTTACGGTCCCACTTGGTTTGTGGGGCGTAAATGTTAATAAGCCGGAGCTCTTGCCCCTTCATGAGGGCATCTAAGATCAGGCACCTCCCTATTTCTAACTCAATAACCCATCTGCATTCAACAGGAGCGGTAAAAAGGACCGCCACCCCACTTTACGGCTCAGCTGCAAGAGACCAGTAGGAGGGGCCGCACCTCCAGTCTCTCCTGGCTTTTACCAGGGAGGCAAGATCTGACAACCTGGTTTCCTGTAAAAAGAAAATGTCAGCTTCAACACGGCCGAGAAAATCAAAGGCTGTGAATCTAGCCGTATCAGACTTTATGCTGGCACAGTTAATAGATGCCAGCGTCAATGGGGGGAGTGCCGCCATCATGGGTGATTGAGTTAGATGACCCTAACCCCCTCATTTCTGTTTTTTCTTCACCCCCTCATCCCCAGATGAGGAGGCTTCCTTCTCTTTGGACCGTTTTTTTTATTCTGACTGGTCCATTTTTGAATCCCCGTCTCCACCTGGCTCAGGTTTGGCCCCATCCCCTGAGGAAATTGCCCCATCAGGACATGGCCTAGTTCCCCCTGGAGGCTCTCCCCCTTCAGGCACCCCATCCTCGCCCCTCCCCCCTCTCCAAGGAGGGGGAGGAGATGTCTTCAAGGACAGAGTATTGGTTAGACAAATCAATCAGAGGGGGGGCAGGTGAGCTTCCGCTTGGGACCTGGTCCGTAGCACGGGGACTAGAGGGCTCCGACCTCTTCTTTCCCCCTTTACTGCCCTTCTCTTTTGGCCTCTCTTCACCCTCCTCATCCACACTTTCACAGTGGGCGGACACGCATCTTCGCCCCTCCACTCTAAACGGACCACATTCCTACGGCCACTTTCCTACCCGGATGTCTGGAGAGACCAGACCACCTCCCGTTTTGTTCTCGGAAGGCACATAAGCCATGTCTTTCTATCCAAAAAGACAGGTCAACCTCACCCCTCCCCTCTATCTGGATTGACCTGTCTCCACTACATAGAGCCTCCAGGAGGCGCTGTTGCAAGTGACCCCCAGAGCCAGATGGAGATGGGGATCCCCCTGATCCCCCGGCAGTGACGCTGGCATAACTTCTGGGAGAAGCAGCCACTACCGGGGGGCAGTCGAACCAGAAACTGACCCAGACGCCAAACCAGGACCCTTGCTCTTAACAGAATCATTAGCCATAACACCTCTCTCTGCCATTCCACTAGCACCCCTCTCTTGCACTCCACTTGTACCCCTCTCTTGCACCCCTCTCTTGCACCCTACTTGCACCCCTCCCTTGCATCCCACTTGCACCCCTCTCTTGCACCCCACTTGCACCCCACTCTTGCACCCCACTTGCACCCCTCCCTTGCACTCCACTTGCACCCCTCTCTTGCACCCCCCTTTTTTGCACTCCACTTGCACCCCTCTCTTGCACTCCACAAGCTCCCCCCTCATCCACACTGCTACCACAACTTCCCCCATGCACGCTACCATAACTGCACATTACCCTTTTTATTCACATTTTTCTCTCACTTTCACTCTTGCGTACACTCTCCCTTGGTGTGTTACAGACTGGGCTGGCTGGGTCTTTTGCATGTTTAAGTGTTGCCGGTTTCAGAATTGGCGCTGCATAGTTCTTTCTTCCTGTCTCTTGTGGTGCAGACACAGGCTCCACCTCTGACAAGGTGGCCACGCCCCCTGGCAAAACAACTCTCCCTCCGGACTCACTTCCACCTGCTACAGCCGACGTGCAGGGAACCTCCCCACTTACAGCGGAGTGCCCCCTTGCGCCAGAACCGGTACCAACCACGTCACCAAGGGGACCACCCCCTGAACCAACAAGGTCCCGCGCCCGGACACTCCCCCCCCCCCCCACAGGAGAGTGCCCTGCAGTGCCAGGACCTGTACCACCCACTTCAACCAGGGTACCGCCCCCTGAACGGGTGAATCTGCTGCCATTTTCTGGTACCTGGACACCCTCCCCCTCACAGGAAAGTGCCCTTTTTTTCTATAGCACCCGCAGCCATTTTGGGTACACTACTGTATCCCCCATGCTGGCCCCGCTCCACTACAGAAACAGGGTCTGGCAGATTAGGGGACCCAGCACCCTGAACCGACTTCTCAGCTGACCCAGACTGCTGGAAGGGAGAAAAGACAAACTTTTCTTGCCCTTTTGTTTTCTTTGTTTTCTTGCCCTTTGCTTTTTTATTCCTTCTCTCTTCTGGGCCCAAATCGTCTCCAAAAGAAACATTTTCTAGATGGGTGGGGGACTCCTGCATTACAATCGCCCGCAGGAGACCCCCGTCTGCCAAGCCGCTGCTTTCACCACCTTCACTGCCATCATCATCCTCACTGGAGAGAGGTAAGGCCACCTGAGCCGGGTTTATATAGTCTGAACTCAGGGTAAGTGGGAGGTCAGGGGTAGCAATGGTGGCACATACTGATCCAGTGTCCATGTCCCCCTCACTCTCACATTGCCCTCCTCACCTTCCTCCATCTCCTCTTCCTCACTGCGGCAATCCTCATCTTGCTGACTTTCACCACCTCTGGAGGCCCTCATGTTGGAGAACCTCTCCCCATTCACAAGCTTCTCACTAAGAAAGCTGGCACCCTCCACAATGTCCGATCTCCTCCTCACAAGCTCCTCCACCTCTTTCCTCAGAGATCTCACCTTGGTGTTGAATGCTGATCTCTTTGCCGTAGGTGCCTGATCTGCTTGATAGATGGCAAACTTTAGATCTTCTCTAAGACCACGAAGCTGCTTTCCAAGCTTTCATATTCAGCCATCTTCGCCTGGATTCTTGATCAAAAGGTTGCCAGGGATTCTCTGTTCCCCTTTACCCCCCCCCTTGCTGGGGTTCTGAGGAGCCAGAGACAGCTGCCTTTCCTCCACTCCTCTGCCTTCTTTTCCTGGAGCTTTTGCTGGAAGCTTTGCAGCTCCCAGCTGAGGACGGGAGAGGGGGCCCCACATGGCTATTGGCCCTGGTTGTTCTCCTAACCCCGTCCTGACAACTGGCCGTGGCATTTTCTTTCACACACCCCACCGGCCGAGAACGGGGAGTGCAAGATGAAGCCCCAGATTCCTGAGGTTCCATAGCAGGAAACCTACCCAGGTGTCTGCCACACACCTGGGGAGGGGCGGATGAAATCTCTGCTTCTGTGGAAGTCTCAGGAGCTCAGCAGGACACAACCTCTCTCCAGAGGTGTACTCACTATTCTGCTGGTGGGGTCACTGTTTTCATACATTACATTAATTATCCTGTACTGATCCTGAGGTATATCCTGTATTATACTCCAGAGCTGTACTTAGTATTCTGCTGGAGAATTAATTGTGTACATGTGCTACACTTTGGTCCGCCATGCCGTTCCAGTGTGCTCCGCTGACCGCTACATGCCAGAGATGCCACTGACATAACAAGAAGGGTAAGAGAGCCTGCAGCAAACACAGATTTTGGAGCTATGAAAGTGCTCCTGCCACCACTATTAGATAGAAATGTAACTGTTGTAGAATGGTGTGAAGCTCAGGATACTGCTGCTATACACTGACTGCAATCCTACTGACTACAACAGTATGGTGGTAATATGTATGGTGATAATATTCCTCCTTGTATACTGATATTATTGGTCATATTGGTCAGTATAGAGGATTTGGTCAGCAACAGTGTGATAGTAATATGTATAGTGATAATATCCCTTCTTGTATACTCGTATTATTGGTAATATAGGTCTCAATATATAGGATTTGGTCAGTAACAGTATGATGGTATAATGTATGGTGAGAATACATTATACATATGACCTTCTTATTGTTACTGACCAAATCCTGTATAACAGGTACAATATTACCAGAATACAAGGGGAGATATTGGTGATACTGGTAATATTGGTGAACATAGTCTCAATGTACTGGACAGAATTTGCCATTGGGCCAACTGGAAGTTACACCCTGATGTTACATCTGCCCCGCCACCACATGAGAGTGCTGCCCTGACAACAGTGCAAACATCTGACAGCCGATCGGGTCACTATGGATGGTCTGCAGAAAATTATGCGGGCCTCATGTTCAAGTTTTGCCTTAGGCCTCACAAAGTCTAGAGCTGCCTCTGACTTCATGTAAGGTGACTGGGAAAGCTGGGTGACAGGCAGTACACAGAGCCCTGTGGGGAGTTAAAAAGTTTAAATAAAATTAAAAATTAAAAAAAATTATATAAAAAGCCCTATCCCTAAGAAAAAAAAAAAACTGTCACATGACATTTGAAAAAAAAAGTATCAGTACTTGGTATCGGTGAGTACTTTAAAAAATGTATTGTTACTCTTACTCGGTTTCAAAATATTCCTACTGTGGAGATGTGAAGATAACAAATCCTTCTTTCTAAGCATATCCTGTAAAAATGCAAATATAATGAATTGTCATATTGGGGGAGAGTTATCAAAACCTGTGCAGAGGAAAAGTTGCCCAGTTGCCCATAGCAACCAATCAGATTTCTTCTTTCACTTTGCAGAGGCCTTTTTAAAAATGAAAGTGATCTGATTTGTTGCTATGGGCAACTGGGAACTTTTCCTCTGCACAGGTTTTGATAAATCTCCCCCATTTTCTCTATATTAATTTTTTGACAATCATTTACTTACTACTCAACCCCTTAATGACAATGGACGTAAATGTACATCCTGGTGCAGTGGCACTTAGCGCACCATGACATACATTTATGCCATGTACATGACGCGAGCACCAGATCGGTGCTCGCATCTTCCACGCAGATCCCGGCTGCTGTCAGCAGCCAGGTACCTGCTGGTAATGGTGGATATCAACGATGGCACTGATGGCCACCATTAACCTTTCAGATGCCATGATCAATTCAGATCATGGCATCTGTGGCAGTGCAGCACTTAAAATGGATGATCGGTTCGCCCGCATCACTGCCGCGGGGATCCAATCATCCTGCATTGCTGCCGGAGGTTCCCTCACCTGCCTCCGGCCTTCTCCAGGGTTCTTCTGTTCTGGTCTGAGATCGAGCAGACCAGAGCAGAAGATCGCCAATAACACTGATCAGTGCTATGCCTATGCATAGCACTGAACAGTATTAGCAATCAAATTATTGCTATAAATAGTCCCCTATAGGAACACAAAAAGGGTAAAAAAGGAACAAAAAAGGTAAAGAATTTGAAAAACACCCTCCCCCAATAAAAATGTAAATTGTCCCATTTTACCATTTTACCCCCAAAAAGCGTATTTTTTTTTTATTAATAAACATATTTGGTATTGCTGCGTGCATAAATGTTGGAACTATCAAAATATTATGTTAATTATACCATATGGTGAACAGCGTAAACGTAAAAAAAATGTACAAAATTGCTGCTTTTTTTGTCACATTTTATTCCAAATTTGTTTTAGAAAAAGTGATTAAAAAGTAAAATATAAGCAAAAGTGGTAACAATAAAAACTACAGATCATGGTGCAAAAAAATTTAGTAATCATGCCGCCCCGTAAATGAAAAAATGAGAAAGATATAGGTGGTCAAAGTAGGGTAATTTTAACCCCTTAAGGACCAGGCCATTTTACACCTCAGGACCAGAGCGTTTTTTGCACATCTGACCACTGTCACTTTAAACATTAATAACTCTGGAATGCTTTTAGTTATCAATCTGATTCCGAGATTGTTTTTTCGTGACATATTCTACTTTAACATAGTGGTAAAATTTTATGGTAACTTGCATCCTTTCTTGGTGAAAAATCCCAAACTTTGAAGCTCTCTGCTTGTAAGGAAAATGGATATTCCAAATGAAAAAAAATTTGATTCACATATAAAATATGTCCACTTTATGTTTGCATCATAAAATTGACGAGTTTTTACTTTTGGAAGACATCAGAGGGCTTCAAAGTTTAGCAGCAATTTTCCAATTTTTCACAAAATTTTCAAACTCACTATTTTTCAGGGACCAGTTAAGGTTTGAAGTGGATTTGAAGGGTCTTTATATTAGAAATATCCCACAAATGACCCCATTATAAAAACTGCACCCCCCAAAGTATTCAAAATGACATTCAGTCAGCGTTTTAACCCTTTAGGTGCTTCACAGGAATAGCAGCAAAGTGAAGGAGAAAATTCACAATCTTCATTTTTTACACTCGCATGTTCTTGTAGACCCAATTTTTTAATTTTTACAAGGGGTAAAAGGAGAAAATTTATACTTATATTTGTAGCCCAATTTCTCTCGAGTAAACACATACCTCATATGTCTATGTAAATTGTTCGGCGGGCGCAGTAGAGGGCTCAGAAGCGAAGGAGCGACAAGGGGATTTTGGAGAGTACGTTTTTCCGAAATGGTTTTTGGGGGGCATGTTGCATTTAGGAAGCCCCTATGGTGCCAGAACAGCAAAAAAAACACATGCCATACCATTTTGGAAACTAGACCCCTTGAGGAACGTAACAAGGAATTAAGTGAGCCTTAATACCCCACAGGTGTTTCACGACTTTTGCATATGTAAAAAAAAATATTTTTTTCCCCAAAAATTTGTGTTTCCCCCCAAATTTCACATTTTTGCAAGGGTTAATAGCAGAAAACACCCCCCAAAATTTGTAACCCCATCTCTTCTGAGTATGGAGGTACCCCATAAGTTGACCTGAAGTGCACTACGGGTGAACTACAATGCTCAGAAGAGAAGGAGTCATATTTGGCTTTTTGAGAGCAAATTTTGCTCGGGGGGCATGTCGCATTTAGGAAGCCCCTATGGTGCCAGAACAGCAAAAAAAACCACATGGCATACCATTTTGGAAACTAGACCCCTTGAGAAACGTAACAAGGAATAAAGTGAGCCTTAATACCCCACAGGGGTTTCACGACTTTTGCATATGTAAAAAAAAAAAAAAAATTCACTAAAATGTGTGTTTCCCCCCAAATTTCAAATTTTTGCAAGGATTAATAGCAGAAAAGACCCGCCAAAATTTGTAACCCCATCTCTTCTGAGTATGGAAATACCCCATGTGTGGACGTCAAGTGCTCTGCTGGCGCACTACAATGCTCAGAAGGGAAGGAGCGCCATTGAGCTTTTGGGAAAAAAAATTTTGGAATGGAAGTCAGGGGCCATGCGCGTTTACAAAGCCCCCCGTGGTGCCAGAACAGTGGAACCCCCCACATGTGACCCTATTTTGGAAACTACACCCCTCACAGAATTTAATAAGGGGTGCAGTGAGTATTTACACCCCACTGGCGTTTGACAGATCTTTGGAACAGTGGGCTGTGCAAATGAAAAATACAATATTTAATTTTCACGGACCACTGTTCCAAAAATCTGTCAGACACCTGTGGGGCGTAAATGCTCACTGTACCCCTTATTACATTCTGTGAGGGGTGTAGTTTCCAAAATAGGGTCACATGTGGGTATTTTTTGGGGGGGGTTTATGTCAGAACCGCTGTAAAATCAGCCACCACTGTGCAAATCACCAATTTAGACCTCAAATGTACATGGTGCGCTCTCACTCCTGAGCCTTGTTGTGCGCCCACAGAGCATTTTACGCCCACATATGGGGTATTTCCGTACTCAGGAGAAATTGCGTTACAAATTTTGGGGGTCTTTTTTTCCTTTTAACGCTTGTGAAAATAAAAAGTAAAGGGCAACACCGGCATGTTAGTGTAATTTTTTTTATTTTTTTACACTAATGAGCTGGTGTAGCCCCAACTTTTCCTTTTCATAAGGGGTAAAAGGAGAAAAAGCCCCCCAAAATTTTTTGTGCAATTTCTCCCGAGTACGGAGATACCCCAAATGTGGCCCTAAACTGTTTCCTTGAAATACGACAGGGCTCCGAAGTGAGAGAGCACCATGCGCATTTGAGGACTAAATTAGGGATTGCACAGGGGTGGACATAGGGGTATTCTATGCCAGTGATTCCCAAACAGGGTGCCTCCAGCTGTTGCAAAACTCCCAGCATGCCTGGACAGTCAGTGGCTGTCCGGAAATGCTGGGAGTTGTTGTTTTGCAACAGCTGGAGGCTCCGTTTTGGAAACACTGCCATATAATATGTTTTTCATTTTTATTGGGGGGACAGTATAAGGGGGTGTATATGTAGTGTTTTACCCTTTATTATGTGGTAGTGTAGTGTAGTGCAGTGTTTTTAGGGTACATTCGCACTGGCGGGTTACGGTGAGTTTCTCGCTAGAAGTTTGAGCTGCGGCGAAAAATTTGCCGCAGCCCAAACTTGAAGCAGGAAACTTACTGTAAGCCTGCCCGTGTGAATGTACCCTGTACGTTCACATGGGGGGGGCAAACCTCCAGCTGTTTCAAAACTACAACTCCCAGCATGTACTGACAGACCGTGCATGCTGGGAGTTGTACTTTTGCAACAGCTGGAGGCACACTGGTTGGAAAACCTTCAGTTAGGTTCTGTTACCTAACTCAGTATTTCCTAACCAGTGTGCATCCAGCTTTTGCAAAACTACAACTCCCAGCATGTACTGATCGCCAAAGGGCATGCTGGGAGATGTAGTTATGCAATAGCTGGAGGTACGCAACTACAACTCCCAGCATGCCGAGACAGCTGATTGCTGCTTGGACATGCTGGGATTTGCAGTTTTGCATCTGGAGGGCTACAGTTTTAGAGAACACTGCAAAGTGATCTCCAAACTGTGGTCCTCCAGCTGTTGCAAAACTACAATTCCCAGCATGCCCTGACAGCAAGCTAGGAGTTGTAGTTTTGCAAGATCTGGAGGGCTACAGTTTAGGGACCACTATAGAGTGGTCTCAAACTTTAGCCCTCCAGCTGTTGCAAAACTACATATTCCAGCATGCCCAAACAGCTGTCTGGGCATGCTGGGAGTCGTAGTTTTGCAACATCTGGAGGGCTACAGTTAGAGACCACTGTATGATGGTCTCAAACTGTACCCTCCAGATGTTGCTAGGCAACTCACCTGCTTCCGTCGGATCCAGCCGCACGTCATCGCCGCCCGCCGATCTCCGTCGCCCGCAGCCTCCGTCGCCCGCCCAGATCGGTAAGTGGATTTTCGGTGCCGGTCCCCGTCATTTCCCCGTCCTGCCCCGCCTATTGTGGGAGGGCAGGACGGGGAAAACGAAAATAAACCCCTCCGCCCCCGATCTGCTATTGGTGGTCGCGTCTAGACCACCAATAGCAGGGATAGGAGGGGTGGCACCCGTGCCACCTCACTCCTATCGCTTCAGGCGGATCATGGGTGTCTTAGACACTCGCAATCCCCCTTACATTCCGGGTCACCGGGTCATCATAGACCCGTAATGACCCGGAATCGCGCAAATCGCAAGTGTGAATTCACTTGCGATTTGCCGCGACCGCCGACATGTGGGGCATTTGCACGGGATGCCTGCTGAATGATTTAAGCCGGCATCCCGCTCCGATCCCCGCCCGGCGCATGGCGGGGACTAAAACTGCCCATGACATAAATGTACGTCCCTGGTCCTTAAGACCCAGGGTGTCGGGACGTACCGTTACGTCATGGGTCATGTAGGGGTTAAACATACTAATTTTGTTAAAACAGTTTGAGATTATTTTTAAAGCGGATCAATTTTAAAAAAAAGCATATAACATGGGTATCATTTTAATTGTACTGACCCACAGAATCACGAAAACATGTCATTTTTTACTGTAAAGTTTACAGCGTGAAAACAAAACATTCCAAAATTTAATAAATTGCCGTTTTCTTTTAAATTTCCCCACATAAATAATATTTTTTTTTGTTGCGCCTTACATTTTATGGTAAAATGAGTGATGTCATTACAAAGTAAAATTAATGACTCAAAAAACAAGCCTCAAATGGGTCTGCTTTATCAAAATATAAAAGACATGATTTTTAGAAGGTAAGGAGGAAATACCAAAAATGCTAATATAAAATTGGCCTGCTCCTTAAGGGGTTAAACAACATAATATCCTAATTTTTGACTTATACTCATACTGCAACATTGTTCTTTCAATTTTGTTTTATTTTTATTTTATTCTGTTTTCCCTATTCTCTTTTTTTTATTTTTTTTATTTCTTACATCTGTTGAGCTTATTTCTTTTATCACTTTGGTAATTTACTGTTTATTGGAATACATATATATAATTTTTCACTTATTATACCTATTTTAAATGAGAAAACTTTAAAGGGGTACTCCGGTGCTTAAACATCTTATCCCCTATCCAAAGGATAGGGGATAAGATGCTTGATCGCGGGAGTCCCGCCGCTGGGGACCCCTGGGATCATGCACACGGCACCCCGTTTGTAATCAGTGCCCAGAGCGTGTTCGCACCGGGACTGATTACCGGCGACCACAGGGCCGGCAGCATGTGACATCACACCTCCACCCCCGTGTGAAGTCACGCTCCTCCCCTCAATGCAAGCCGACGGGAAGAGGCGTGATAGCTATCACGCCCCCTCCCGTAGGCTTACATTGAGGGGCGGAGCGTGACGTCACATGGGGGCGGAGGCGTGACGTCCCACGCCGCCCGCCCTGCGGTCGACCATAATCAGACCCGGAGCGAACACGCTCCGGGCACTGATTACAAACGGGGTGCCGCGTGCATGATCCCGGGGGTCCCCAGTGGCGGGGGTCCCCAGCGGTGGGACTCCCGCGATCAGGCATCTTATCCCCTATCCTTTGGATAGGGGATAAGATGTTTAAGCACCGGAGTACCCCTTTAAATTTACATTTTAATGATTATTAATTTGTTACTTGTTTATTAACATTTAATAAAACAATATTGATTCATTTGGTTTAACCAGAGACTTCAGAATTCAGATTAATAGAAAAAGTGCTTTATTTAGAAATTTTACTAAAATATGCAAAATTAATAAAGTATTTAAGGCGAAACGGTCTGTTAGGTGGGTTCCAAAAGTGAACAAAGTAGGTAAGTGAACTTTTGTATTAAAATGCTAATGCACCTTACCTTTTCTAGTTTTTGTTCATACTATATTGCTAGTTTACACTTCATCTATTACTAATTGATGGTCTAATTGTATTTTGGTACAGTATTTTTACCCTTTGTCCTTACAGAGCAAATACATAGAAGCGAAGTGTAACAATTGCCAGTAGAAAATCAATATAGATCTATGTGTTTTATTGTTTGCTGTAGATGGACTTAGTCTGTGCGAGATGAGAGCTATATTACAACTGAGCTCTTGGCTTTATACGGAATGACCCCTTTAACGTCAGTGACTTGACTTTCTAATTCAGCTCCAGGCTTTAAAACTGGACATTGCTATTAATGTCAGTAACCTCAGTGTAACACAACTTTATAGGCATGCTGTAGTTTATAATATATCATCGTATAGAACTAATACATATTTTCTGAGATATAGAAATAATTGCTTTGAAAGTCATACATCACAGTACAGAATCACGCACGTATAATGAAGCAGAATCCTTAAGAGGATTTTGACATTTCCCTCTCTACATTTTATGTACAAATATAGAATATGACAACAGAAAACATTGAAGTGATCTTTCTGCATTTTCTCTTCTGCGTTATTAATCGCTTAGAAATCACAAACAGCATTAAAGGGGATGAGTTCTCAGACAATGACAGACTATTTCAATCAGTTTTTGTTATGAATACATTTTTTTATGTGATTATCCATCTAAAACAATCCTGACATATTCCAGATTGTATATTTCCTGTTGTCTGTAGTTCACTTGTTAGCTTTGCTGTGTAGACTGGGACAGGGTCAGCAGAGGACAGGAAATTGAATCATAGATTACAGTTCTATTGTGCTACTGGGGGCTTAGATAAAACAGGACAATCCCATGTGTCTCAGAAAGTTACCTGACAATAAGATGATCACATGGTGTCCCATTGCTAGAGCCCCTGTTAATCATTAATCTGATGGGAAAACTGTCAGGCAGTGTTAAGTTATGCAGCAGCACCACTATAGGGAAATGGAGTATTACATAGTTTCCCTGAAATTAAAGGAAATCTGTAAAAATATGAAGCCACAGACAGGTTTCAAAGACAGACAGGTGAAAGGAATTCGGGATCCGGAGAGAGGACGGCAGTTGGATAGAATAGGCCACGGGATTTAAACGTTTCTTGATTTTATAAGGACCCAGATAGCAAGGACCCAGTTTATAACTGGGTACCTTAAAGCGGACATACTTGGATGACAACCAAACTCTATCACCAGGAGAGAATTCGGGAGGGGAACGCCTTTTCCTGTCCGCTTGAGACTTATGACATACGAGACGTGGAATGTAAAAGGGAGAGACGAGTCTTTTGCCAGATGGTGGAAAATTTTGCACTTGCTCATCTACCATAGGAACTCCGGAGGAAGAAGACAAGAGAAGAGGGGGGCGAGGATGAAGTCCATGAACCACAAAGAAAGGTGAAGTTCCAGTGGATTCAGAATCTTTATGATTGTATGAAAACTCTGCCCAGGGAAGTAAATCGACCCAGTCATCTTGACAAGGTCTCCTAAGACGTGGTTCACCCTTTTGACCTGTCCATTGAATTGTGGGTGATAAACTGAGGAAAAATCCAACTTAACTTGGAGACGTGAACAGAGTACCCACGAGAACTTAGAGCCGAACTGAACTCCACGGTCGGATACTATATGAGAAGGCAATCCATGTAAGTAGAAGATGTGGCAAAAGAAAAGTTTAGCAAGCTGCAGTGCAGATGGTAGTCCAGGCAGCGGCACAAAATGAGCCATTTTAGAGAATCGATCCACTACAACCCAGATGACCGTATTACCGCCAGATGAGGGAAGGTCAATGATAAAGTCCATAGTGATATCGGTCCAGGAAAGCTTAGGAACTGGCAAAGGCTGTAGAAGACCTGCAGGTTTGGAACGAGAGTCTTGTCCCGAGCACAGACCGAACAGGAACGGACAAAATCAAGGACATCCTGTTTTAAAATAGGCCACCAATACTGTCTGGAGATTAGCTGCAAGGAGTTACGAATTCCACAATGATCGGCCAGAAGAGAGGAATGACCCCACTTCAAGAGTCGGAGTCTTAAATGTGGAGATACGTAAGTCTTTCCAGGTGGCAGGTGCTGAAGAATTGCTGGTGCTGCAGAGATGAGATGTTCAGGAGGAATATTATGTTGAGGAAGAGATTCCTGGTCAAGAACATTAGAAGATCTAGAAAGAGCATCAGCTCGTAAATTCTTCTCTGCTGGACGGAAGTGAATGAAGAAGTCAAATATAGAGAAGAACAGAGACCAACCGGCCTGCCGAAAGTTGAGGCGATGGGCAGTCTGTAGATAGAGCAAGTTCTTGTGGTCAGATAAAAAGTAACTAGATGTACAGAGCCCTCCAAGAGTTGATGCCATTACTCCAAAGCCAGCTTTATTGCCAAAAGCTCGCAATCTCCATGGTATAATTTTTCTTCGCAGGAGAGAAGGTCTTGGAGAAAAAACCACAGGTTACTATTCTTACTTTAGAAGGCATTTGAATTAAAACTGCACCAGCTCCAAATGAAGAAGCATCCACCTCCAAAAGAAATTGTTTGCCTGGATCCGTTCTTGATAAAAATGGAGCTGAAGTGAAGGCGCATTTTAACTGTTTGAAAGCTTCTTCAGCCTCTGGAGTCCAAACCTTAGGATTATAAGTCTTCTTTGTAAGAGAAACAATTGGGGCTACCAAGGTGGAATAATGAGGGATAAATTGCCAATAGCAATTGGCAAAGCCGAGAAAGCGCTGAATAGCTTTCAAGCTGGAAGGTCGTGGCCAGTGCAGTACAGCGGACAACTTGTTAGGGTGCATTTGAAGACCTTGACTGGTAACGATATAACCCAAAAAAGGAAGACTGTTTTTTTTTTTAAGTACACTTCTCTAGTTTAGCATAGAGATGATTGTAAAACTTGATGGAGGTGGGAGCGATGAGTCTGTACATTGGGCGGGTAGATGAGAATTTCGTCCAAATAGGCAACGACACAGGAGTATAGGAGGTCACAAAATTTATCATTGACAAACTCCTAGAAGACTGCTGGAGCATTAGAGTCCGAAAGGCATCACACGATACTCGAAATGTCCATCAAGAGTATTAAACACAGTCTTCCATTTATCTCCTTCTCGTATACAAATCAAATTATTGGCCCCATTACGGTCAAGCTTGGAGGAGAACCTCGCTCCATGCAGACAATCAAATAATTCTGAGATCAAAGGAAGCGGGTAGCAGTTTTTGACAGTATTTTTATTCAAGCCACGATAGTCAATGCAAGGTCGCAAAGAACCGTCTTTTTCTCCACAAAGAAAAATCCTGCTCCTGCAGGGGAAGTTGACTTTCTGATAAATCCTTTCTGAAGATTTTCTTGAATGTAATTAGACATGGCCTGGATTTAGGGAACAGATGAAGGGTAAATTCTGCCCCGAGGAGGTGGTCCCGGGCAATAAGTCTATAGGAAAATCGTAGGGACAATGAGGTGGTAAAACTTCAGCTTGCTTCTCACAGAAGATGTCAGCAAAGTCCAAAAGAAACTATGGCAAACCGGGCAGAGGAGTAGAAGGAGACACCAACTTAGACGGAAGTGTATGCAAACAGTTGTTATAGCAGTAGGATCCCCAACGGAGTACTTCTCTAGTTTTCCAATCAAGATGAGGGGCATGTAGTTGCAACCAAGGAAGGACAAGTAGAAGAGCGGAGGTACAAGGTGGAAGTACATAGGACAAATGTTCCTTATCTAGAACTCCAACCTGCATAAACAAGGGTTCCGCGCGGAATAACGCAGTACAGTCCAGTTTTTCTCTGTTAACCAAAGAGATGTACAAAGGCTTCAAAAGGCAGAACTACGGCAGACGATACCTATGTACTAAGAGGGCGTCAATAAAATTTCCCATGTAACCAGAGTCCAGGAAAGAAAGAACAGAAATAGTCTCTTTGTAGGGTAGAGAAAGCTGGACCGTCAAATTCAAGCATGGAGAGGAAGTATTCACACCTAAGGAGGTCTCTCCCACAAACCCTAGGTGCGAGCGTTTCCCTGTGACTATGGACGCAGAGGACAATCTCTGAGGAAATGATCTGCACTGGTGCAGTAGAGGCAAAGGTTCTCAGCTCGTCAGCGAGTTCTTTCCTGCAGAGTCAGGCGAGACCGATCCACCTGCATAGCCTCCACTGCGGGAGGCAAAGTAGAAGGTTGCGGTGGTTGCTGGAAGACTGGTGCCAGGCAAGGAAAGTGCCGAGGTCTTGCAGATTCCCTTTCATGACGATGTTCCTCACGTCGTTCAGAGAAACGGATATCGAGAGGCCAACTGTATCAGTTCATTCAGGGTAGATGGCAATTCCCGGGCGGCAAGGACATCCTTAATATGGCAAGAAAGTCTTCTTTTGAAGGTGGCGCAAAGAGCTTCATTATGCCATGATAACTCCGATGCAAGGGTGCGAAAATGGATGGCATACTCGCCCACAGAAGAGTTGCCCTGAGAAAGGCTCAGCAAAGCGATCTCTGTGGAAGAAGCTTGTGCAGGTTCTTCAAAGACACCTCCGAATTCAGTCAAGAAAGCCTGGAGATTAGTGGATCACTGTGGTCCCATAACGGGGTTGCCCAGGCCAGGGCACTTCCAGTTAAGAGACTAACGACAAAGGCCATCTTTGCTCGTCTCGTAGAGAACTGTTCCGCCATGAGTTCTATGTGCATGTAGCACTGTGTCACAAAACCACGGCAAGACTTGGGATTCCCCTCATACTTCTCAGGTAGAGACAAATGGAGCTTAGATCCTGAGACGACTGCAGGAGTGAGAGGCAACACTGAAGCAGGTGGAAGCTGAGGCTGCTGTGGTTGTTAATGGGCAGAAAGCAACTGCTGCATCATGGCGGAAAATTGGTTTAACTGTTGCACCTGCTGGGCCAACTGCCGTGACTGGAGTGCCACGATAGAGGCGAGATCCAGATTATCGGGCAAAGGAACCCCATGTCCGGATCTTGCTGTAGCGATGCTGAATGTGCATCATCTGACCTGTGTGGCAGATGACACGGGCCATATCGTGGAGCGGAGTCTAAGGTGCCACTGGTCTTCACCAGAGGCCCCCGCAAGACAGGATGGGCTTGTTGTGGCAGGCGACACCCAGGTCGCTTCCCCCGATACAACTCAACCACACAGGTAGCTGGGCAAGATGAGATACAGAAGGATAAGGCAAAGGCATAGTTGGACTTAGTAGAAAAGTCAAGGCAGGCGGCAAAGGTGCATAGTCAAATAACGTAGCGGAAGGGTCAAAATACATGGGCAAGGCAACAGACAATAGGGAATGCTTAATCTCAGGCAAGGGGTAGTGAAGATCCTGCAGGGAAGAGGGGGAGGAGCTACCTTAAATAACATAGAGGAAGGACCAGGCACCAATTAGCGGTGCACTGGCCCTTTAAATCTCGAGAAGCTGGCGTGTGCATGCCCTCGGAGACGGGGACGCGCGCGCAGGGAACCAGAGAGCCGGGCAGAAGCTGGTAAGGAACAGGCCGCAATTCGCATGAGGGCACGTCCCGCAATGCGAATTCCGGTCCCAGCGGGGAACGGGGTGGTGAGTGCTCACGGTCGGAGCGCCGGACAGGAGCGCTCACCGTAACAATAAACAGTATGTAAATAGTGAGTCGAGATGAAACCTTTGATCGAAGAGGTTTAAAGGGGTACTCCGGTGGAAAACTTTTTTTTTTATGAACTGGTGCCAGAAAGTTAAACAGATTTGTAAATTACTTATTTTTTTAAAATCTTAATCCTTTCAGTACTTATTAGCAGCTGTATACTTCAAAGGAAATTCTTTTATTTTTAAATTTCGTTTTTGTCTTCTCCACAGTGTTCTCTGCTGACACCTCTGTTCATGTCAGGAAGTGTCCAGAGCAACATAGGTTTGCTATGGGTATTTTCTCCTGCTCTGGACAGTTCCTGATACGAGCATCAGGTGTCAGCAGAGAGCACTGTGGACATGACAAAAAAGAAATTAAAAAAGTTAAGAATTTCCTCTGTAGCATTCAGCTGCTAATTAGTACTGGAAGATTTTTTAATAGAAATAATTTACAAATCTGTTTTACTTCCTGAAACCAGTTGATTTAAAAATATTTTTTTTCCAGCGGAGTACCCCTTTAACCTAACCTCTTCAGGACGCAGGGCGTATGCATACACCCTGCACCTGAGTCCTTAACCCCTTGAGAACTCAGCCCATTTTGGCCTTAAGGACTCAGACAATTAAATTTTTACGTTTTTGTTTTTTCCTCCTCGCCTTCTAAAAATCATAACTCTTTTATATTTTCATCGCCAGACTAGTATGAGGGCTTGTTTTTTGCATGACCAGTTGTCCTTTGTAATGACATCACTCACTTTACCATAAAATGTATGGCGCAACCAAAAAACACTATTTTTGTGGGGAAATTAAAGAGAAAAACGCAATTTTGCTAATTTTGGAAGGTTTCGTTTTCACGCCGTACAATTTACGGTAAAAATTACATATGTTTTTATTCTGAGGGTCAATACGATTAAAATGATACCCATTATTACATACTTTTATATTATTGTTGTGCTTAAAAAAAATCACAAACTTTTTAACCAAATTAGTACGTTTATAATCCCTTTATTTTGATGACCTATAACTTTTTCATTTTTCCGTGTAAGCGGCAGTATGAGGGCTCACTTTTTTGTGCCATGATCTTTACATTTTTTTGATACCACATTTGCATATAAAAAACTTTTACAAATTTTTTACTAATTTTTTTTTAATAAAATGTATTAAAAAAGTAGCAATTTTTGACTTTTATTTTTTTTTACGTTCACGCCGTTCAACGTACGGCATCATTAACATTTTATTTTAATAGTTCGGACATTTACGCACGCGGCGATACCAAATATGTCTATTCAATTTATTTTTTACGCTTTTTGGGGGTAAAATAAGAAAAAACTGACGTTTTACTTTTTATTGGGGGAGGGGATTTTTCACTTTTTTGTTTTCCTTTTAATTTTACATTTAAAAAAAATTTTTTTTACACTTGAATAGTCCCCATAGGGGACTATTCATAGAAATACTATGATGGCTAATACTGATCTGTTCTTTGTATAGGACATAGAACAGATCAGTTTTATCCGTCATCTTCTGCTCTGGTCTGCTCGATCTCAGACCAGAGCAGAAGACGCCGGGAGCCGGACAGAGGTAGGTGAGGGGACCTGCAGCGCTGCGGGCGATCAGATCATTCATTGAAATTGCGTGCTGCCGCAGATTCCGGGATCTGTATTGATCCCGGCATCTGAGGGGTTAATGGCGGACGCCCGCAAGATCGCAGGCGTCGGCCATTGCCGGCGGGTCCCTGGCTGCGATCAGCAGCCGGGATCAGCCGCACATGACACGGGCATCGCTCTGATGCCCGTGGTTATGTACAGGACGTGAATGTACGTCCTGGTGCGTTAAGTACCACCGCACCAGGACGTACATTTACGCCCTGCGTCCTTAAGGGGTTAAGGATGTAGGACAAACAGGTATGACCGTTGTAATTTCGGTCCCTGCTGATAGCCGGTCGGGATCCAGACCAGAATGGCTGCTGAAATCATTCAGCAGGCATCCCGGAACATCGCATAGGGGGGTCCTGAGACTGAGGCCCGGCGGCGGCGGAGGAGGTCACTTACCGGTGGCGATCCTCTCCCTGGTGGTCTCTAAAATGTAGCCCTCCAGACGCTGCAAAACTACAACTCCCAGCATGCCCAGACAGCGGTTTGCTGATTGGACATGCTGAGATTTGTAGTTTTGCAACAGCTGGAGGGCTACAGTTTGGAGATCACTGTGCAGTGATCTCTACGCTGTGGCCCTCTAGATCTTGCAAAACTACAACTCCCAGCATGCCAACACAGCAGTTAGCTGTCTGGGCATGCTCGGATTTGTAGTTTTGCAACATCTGGAGGGCCACAGTTTGGAGATCAATGTGTGGTGGTTTCTAAACCATGGACCTCTAAATCTTGCACAACTACAACCCCCAGCATACACGAACAGGAAACGGCTGTCTTCCCATGCTGGGAGTTGTAGTTGCGTACCTCCAGCTGTTGTATAACTACATCACCCAGCATGCCCTTTGGCGATCAGTACATGCTGGGAGTTGTACTTTTGTAACAGCTGTAGGCACACTCGTTGGAAAATACTGAGTTAGGTAACAGAACTGAAGGTTTTCCAACCAGTGTGCCTCCAGCTGTTGCAAAAGTAAAATGCCCAGCATGCATGGTCTGTCAGTGCAGGCTGGGAGTTGTAGTTTTGCAACAGCTGGAGGTTTGACCCCCCCCCCCCCCCCTTCCCCCATGTGAATGTGCAGGGTACACTCTCATGGGCGGGTTTACAGTGAGTTTCCTGCTTCAAGTTTGAGCTGTGGCAAATTTTCCGCCACAGCGCAAACTCCTAGTGGGAAACTCACCGTAAAAACGCCCATGTGAATGTACCCTTAAAACACTACACTAACACAAAATGAAGGGTAAAACACTACATATACAGCCAGTTACACTGTCCCCCCAATAAAAATGAAAAACTTATCGTACGGCAGTGTTTCCAAAATGGACAATTACATTGACGTGATCTAAGGTGATACAAGGTGCTCAACCCCAAGTGCATTTGTGCACCAAAGTTGGAGTGGAGGACCTTCACCTATGGATCAAAATGTGGTTTCACTGCTGTGGTTAATGTAAACAATGACATTAGCTAACCCTCAAAACTGATGTCAAATTGAGACGTTAGCCAGTATATCCTTATACTTAAACACTTATACACACTAGAGCCCGCACACCACGGCAAGGTTTCTCAAATGGTGCCTACAGCTGTTGCAAAACAACAACTCCCAGTATTTCTGGACCGCCACTGACTGTCCAGGCATACGGGGAATTGAGGCACCCTTTTTGGGAATCACTGGCGAAGAATACCCCTATGTCCACCCTTATGTAATCCCTAATTTAGTCCTCGAATGCGCATGCCGCTCTCTCACTTCGGAGCCCTGTCGTATTTCAAGGAAACAGTTTAGGGCCACATATGGGGTATTTCCATAATTGGGAGCAATTGCGTTACAAAATTTGGGGGGCTTTTTCTCCTTTTACCCCTTATGAAAAGGAAAAGTTGGGGTCTACACCAGCCTGTTAGTGTAAAAAAAATTAAACATTTTTACACTAACATGCTGGTGTTGCCCCATACTTTTTATTTTCACTAGTAGTAAAAGGAAAAAAAGACCCACAAAATTTGTAATGTAATTTCTCCTGAGTACGGAAATGCCCCATATGTAGGCGTAAAATGCTCTGCGGACGCACAACAAGGCTCAGGAGTGAGAGCGCACTATGTGCATTTGAGGCCTAAATTGGTGATTTGCACAGGGGTGGCTGATTTTACAATGGTTCTGACATAAACACAAAAAAATGTATATGAATGTGTGACCACATTTTGAAAACTACACCCCTCATGGAACGTAACAAAGGGTATAGTGAGCCTTAACACCCCACAGGTGTTCGACGAATTTTCTTAAAGTTGGATGTGAAAATGCTGGTGTTAACCTAAATTTTTCACAAGGGAAAATAGGAAAAAATGCCTCCCTTAATTTGTTACCCCATTTCTTCTGAGTAAGAACATACCTCATATGTGGATGTAAAGTGCTCTGCTGGTGCACTACAATGCTCAGAAGAGAAGGACCACCATTGGGCTTTGGGAGAGAAAATATGTCCGGATTTGAAGGCCACATGCGTTTACAAAGCCCCCATAGTGCCAAACAATGGACCTCCCCCCCCACATGTGAACCCATTTTGGGAACTACACCACTCATGTAATGTAATAAGGGGTACAGTGAGCATTTACGCTCCACAGGTGTCTGACAGATTTTTGGAACAGGGGTCCGTGAAAATGAAAAATTTATTTTTCATTTGCACAGCCCACTGTTCCAAAGATCTGTCAAATGCCAGTGGGGTGTAAATGCTCACTGCACCCCCTTATTAAATTCTGTGAGGGGTGTAGTTTCCAAAATTGGGTCACATGTGGGGTTCCACAGTTCTGGCACCACGGGTGGCTTTGTAAACGCACATGTCCCCCAACTTCTATTCCAACCAAATTCTCTCTCCAAAAGCTCAAGTGCTCTGCTGGCATACTACAAAGCTCAGAAGAGAAGGAGCGCCAGCAGAGCACTTGATGTCCACACATGGGGTAATTACACACTCAGAAGAAATGGGGTTACAAATTTTGGGGTTGCATTTTCTCCTATTACCCCTTGTAAAAATTAAAAATTTGGGGAAAAACCTGCATTTTTGTGAAAAATGTTCACTTACACATCTGACTTTAGCGAAAAGTCGTCAAACACCTGTGAGGTGTTAAGGCTGACTGTAAGCCTTGTTACATTCCTTGAGGGGTATAGTTTCCAAAATAGTATGCCATGTGTTTCCAAAATAGTATGCAATTCATTTGCTGTTCTGGCACCATAGGGGCTTCCTAAATGTGACATGCCCCCCAAAAAGCATTTCAGAAAAACTCACTCTCCAAAATCCCATTGTCGCTCCTTCCCTTCTGAGCTCTCTAGTACACCCACAGAGCACTTGACATACACATATGACGTATGTCCTTACTCAATAGAAATTTTAGGGTGATTTCTCTCCTTTTACCCCATGTAAATATTCAAAAACTGAGTCTACAAGAACATGCCAGTGTAAAAAATGAAGACTTTGATTTTTCTCCTTCACTTTGCTGCTATTCCTGTGAAACACCTAAAGGGTTAACACACTTTCTGAATGTTATTTTGAATACTTTGAGGGGTGCAGTTTTTATAATGGGGTCATTTATGGGGTATTTCTAATACGAAGGCCCCCTCAAATTCACTTCAAAACAGAACTGGTCCCTGAAAAATTCGGATTTTGAAAATGTTGTGGAAAAATTGGAAAATTGCTGACGAACTTCGAAGCCCTCTGATGTCTTCCAAAAGTAAAAACATAATGTAAACATACGAAGGCCCCCTCAAATTCACTTCAAAACAGAACTGGTCCCTGAAAAATTCGGATTTTGAAAATGTTGTGGAAAAATTGTAAAATTGCTGACAAACTTTGAAGCCCTCTGATGTCTTCCAAAAGTGCAAACATAATGTAAACATATTGGCCCTCATTTAAAAAGACTGGAGTGTCGGTTAGGTTTTTTTTTCAGTGTACTCGTCTTTTTTTCCTTGTGATTTACTAATCTGTCGCATGTGTCGTTTTATTTTGTGTCGCACGATATTCAATTCTGTCGCATGGGAATAAAAAGTGTCGCACTGGAAAAATATAAATTAAACCAAATAAATAAAGTAAAGTTACTCTGCACAAGGATGTAACTTTACATTCATGATTGTTAATGGGTTAACAACCCAAAATGTTTTTTAAATATATATATATTAAAATATATATATATATATATATATATATATATAAGTTTAAAAAATCTATTACATAATTTAATCATAAAAGCGTTGAGGGGTTAAAAATTCTTTTAAAGGGAACCAATCATCAGATTTTACCCTATATAACGCTTGGTAAAGCGTTATATAGGGTAAAATCTTTATTTTCACCATTCCCGGGGGACGCTCCTGCCCTCAGGGATGGTGAAAATATGAAGTTATAAACTAGTCACTGCCGCCATAAGTAGTCACCTGGGCGGGGAGCTCTTCTCCCATTCTTTGGCCAGCAGCGATGCCCCCTCCGCTTGATTGACGGGCCGCTTCATCACTCTGCTTCCTCTGTTCATTGAGCGGAATGATGATGCGGCCCATCAATCAAGCGGAGGGGGCGTCGCTCCCGGCCGAAGAACGGGAGTAGATGAGAAGAGCTCCCCGCCCAGATGACTACTTACGGCGGCGGCGGTGACTAGTTTATAACTTCATATCTTCACCATCCCTGGGGCAGGAGCGTCCCCAGGGAATGGCGAAAATAAAGATTTTACCCTATATAACGCTTTGCCAAGCGTTATATAGGATAAAATCTGATGATTGGTTCCCTTTAAAGTATAGAACAAGTAATTTAATCATGAACCATAATGGTCAGCTGTCCCTTCCTCAAAAACACTCCATTTTTCCATTTTCACTCGACCCCTGGGCTGTCGGTTTTTCAGAGTTGAGAAATCACTCTTTTTTCAGAGTGGTTTCACAATAACTCCAAGTGATTTTTCCATTTTGTCGGGTTAACGCCCATTTTTGAGTAAACCACCCATTTTGTAGGCTAAATTAAACTCTCTGAGTGTTTTTGAAAATGTAGGTTGTGCGACCAAATAACCGAGAAAAAACGTCGGTTCTCCTTTAGTAAATGAGGGCCATTGCATATGTGAATCAATATATAATTTATTTGGGATGTCCATTTTACTTATAAGCAGAGAGTTTCAAAGTAAAAAAAAATGCTACATTTTCAAAATTTTCATCAAATTTTGGGATTTTTCACCAAGAAATGATGCAGTATTGACAAAAAATTTGCCACTAACATAAAGTAGAATATGTCACGAAAAAACAGTCTTGGAGTCAGAATGAAAAGTAAAAGCATCCCAGAGTTATTAATGCTTAAAGTGACAGTGGTCAGATGTGCAAAAAAGGCTGCTTCCCTAAGGTGAAAATTAGCTGCGTCTTTAAGGGGTTAAAACTGACCTTAGTAAATATACTCCATGGTGTGTGTTCAACCATATAAAGAGTTGAATTAAATCCAATATCTATTGCCTTCATTTTTAGTTTTGTTGGCATGGTTCAGTAACATGACTGTGTTGATATAGCTGAAACCTATTTCTTTTGGCACGGTATATTCTGAGTCAGTGAGTTGAAAAGTTACAAAGAATCAAATCTTCTGCAACATAATTGTTCTTGCAGCATCTACCGAACTGGAACTCCCACTCACTACTCTGCATCGGCGTTAGAGATCTTTTCCATTTTGATAAAGGTGAACTTTTCTTACACATGAAGTCTCATGCATAAGAGTGTTAGCTGTAAATGTGTAAATGATTTAGAGAAGAAATAGGTATAAATATTTATATCACATGAATGTTGATGGCAAAGGCAAATATTAAAGATAAACAGTACTGTATATTTATACGGCATAGTCCTCAGGGCACAATCCCGCAACACTGATTTACAGGAACACAGCTTAGCCATGGCAATGCCTGTATCTGGCAAAGAAGTGTTCGCTAATAGGTATTTTAGGATATAGGAGAACTGTGAAAATGAAAGTCTTGTTTGTAGTGTAATAAAAAGTAATATAGTTATTACTATTCATTCATTCATTCATTCATTTACATAGCTTCAACATATTCAGCAGCGCTGTACAGAAATTGACCTTGTTTCCATGGAAGCTCACAATCTAAATTCCAAGTTGACCTATTAGTATGTTGTTGAAGTGTGGTAGGAAACTGGGGTTACTCAGAAAGAACATACAAACTCTGTGTTTTCCAATATACATCCTTTCCTCATAGTTTCCAAGATTCAGTATGTTTACTTCCAGGGGATAAATATTTGTCATAGCCAACTAATGATCACAGGAGAAAAGGTCCACGCTCTAAAATTTGTATTCCAACTGTAATGTTAAAGGGGAATGTCCACTGTCTGGTACCATTTTACATATTTACTGTTATGCCGAGCGCTCCGGGTCCCTGCTCCTCCCCGGAGCGCTCGCGGTGTTCCTCTCTCTGCAGCGCCCCGGTCAGACCCGCTGACCGGGAGCGCTGCACTGACATTGCCGGCGGGGATGTGATTCGCATAGCGGGACGCGCCCGCTCGCGAATCGCATCCCAAGTCACTTACCTGTCCCGACCCCCGGCTGTCATGTCCTGGCGCGCGCGGCTCTGCTCTCTAAGATTTAAAGGCCCAGTGCACCAATGATTGGTGCCTGGCCCAATTAGTCTAATTAGCTTCCACCTGCTCCCTGGCTATAATACCTCACTTCCCCTGCACTCCCTTGCCGGATCTTGTTGCCTTGTGCCAGTGAAAGGGTTTAGTGTTGTCCAAAGCCTGTGTTTCCAGATCTTCTGCTATCCACATTGACTACGAACCTTGCCGCCTCTCCGACCTTCTGCTACGTCTGACCTTGCCTCTGCCTAGTCCCTCTGTCCCACGCCTTCTCAGCAGTCAGCGAGGTTGAGCCGTTGCCAGTGGATACGACCTGGTTGCTACCGCCGCAGCAAGACCATCCCGCTTTGCGGCGGGCTCTGGTGAATACCAGTAGCATCTTAGAACCGGTCCACCGACACGGTCCACGCCAATCCCTCGCTGACACAGAGGATCCACATCCAGCTAGCCGAATCGTGACAGTAGATCCGGCCATGGATCCCGCTGAGGTGCCACTGCCAAGTCTCGCTGACCTTTCCACGGTGGTCGCCCAGCAATCGCAGCAAATTGCCCAACAAGGACAGCAGCTGTCGCAGCTGACCGCCACGTTACAGCAACTTCTGCCACTACTACAGCAGCAACCATCTCCTCCGCCAGCTCCTGCACCTCCTCCGCAGCGAGTGGCCGCTCCTAGCCTCCGCTTGTCCCTGCCGGACAAGTTTGATGGGGACTCTCGACTCTGCCGTGGATTCTTATCTCAATGTTCCCTGCATATGGAGATGTTGTCGGACCAATTTCCTTCAGAACGGTCTAAGGTGGCGTTCGTAGTGAGTCTTCTATCTGGAAAGGCTTTGTCTTGGGCCACACCGGTCTGGGACCGCAATGATCCTGCCACAGCCACAGTCCAGTCCTTCTTCGCTGAAGTCCGTAGTGTCTTCGAGGAACCAGCCCGAGCTTCTTCTGCCGAGACTGCCCTGCTGAACCTGGTCCAGGGTAATTCTTCAGTAGGCGAGTACGCCATCCAATTTCGTACTCTTGCTTCCGAATTATCTTGGAATAACGAGGCTCTCTGCGCGACCTTTAAAAAAGGCCTATCCAGTAACATCAAGGATGTGCTGGCCGCACGAGATATTCCTGCCAACCTGCAAGAACTTATCCATTTGGCCACCCACATTGACATGCGTTTTTCTGAGAGACACCAGGAGCTCCGCCAGGAAAAAAACCTAGATCTCTGGGCACCTCTCCCACAGTATCCTTTGCGATCTACGCCTGTGCCTCCCGCCGAGGAGGCTATGCAAGTGGATCGGTCTCGCCTGACCCAGGAAGAGAGGACTCGCCATAGGGAAGAAAATCTTTGTCTTTACTGCGCCAGTACCGAACATTTCTTGGTGGATTGCCCTATTCGTCCTCCACGTCTGGAACACGCACGCACGCACCCAGCTCATGTGGGTGTGGCGTCTCTTGGTACGAAGTCTGCTTCTCCACGTCTCACGGTGTCCGTGCAGATTTCTCCTTCTGCCAACTCTTCCCTCTCAGCCGTGGCCTGCTTGGACTCTGGTGCATCTGGAAATTTTATTCTGGACTCTTTGGTGAATAAGTTCTGCATCCCGGGGACCCGTCTTGTCAAGCCGCTCTACATTTCCTCGGTCAACGGAGTTAAATTGGATTGCACCGTGCGTTACCGCACAAAACCCCTCTTAATGTGCATTGGACCCCATCACGAAAAGATTGAATTGTTCGTCCTTCCCAACTGCACCTCTGAAGTCCTCCTCGGTCTGCCATGGCTCCAGCATCATTCTCCCACCCTTGACTGGACCACCGGGGAGATCAAGAATTGGGGCCCTGCATGCCGCAAGAAATGCCTCACCCCTGCTCCCAGTCCCGTCTGTCGGGCCTCAGTGTCTCCTCCTGTGCCTGGTCTCCCCAAGGCCTATCGGGACTGTGCCGTGCCTCCTCATAGCCTCCGTCCTGGTGACACCCTGCCCCGTGCCAAGCTTCACCCTCTGCCCTCCCTCCCCACTCCCACCCCTGCTGTACTGCCTGCCTTTGAGGAAACCCTACAATCGCTCCCAGTGTCCTCGTCCCATGTGAAGCAATTGCCGGACAAAAAGAGGGGGAGACCTAAGGGGGGGGTACTGTTATGCCGAGCGCTCCGGGTCCCTGCTCCTCCCCGGAGCGCTCGCGGTGTTCCTCTCTCTGCAGCGCCCCGGTCAGACCCGCTGACCGGGAGCGCTGCACTGACATTGCCGGCGGGGATGCGATTCGCATAGCGGGGATGCGATTCGCATAGCGGGACGCGCCCACTCGCATCCCAAGTCACTTACCTGTCCCGTCCCCCGGCTGTCATGTCCTGGCGTGCGCGGCTCCGCTCCTTAGGGCGCGCGCGTGCCAGCTCTCTAAGATTTAAAGGGCCAGTGCACCAATGATTGGTGCCTGGCCCAATTAGCCTAATTAGCTTCCACCTGCTCCCTGGCTATAATACCTCACTTCCCCTGCACTCCCTTGCCGGATCCTGTTGCCTTGTGCCAGTGAAAGCGTTTAGTGTTGTCCAAAGGCTGTGTTTCCAGATCTTCTGCTATCCACATTGACTACGAACCTTACCGCCTGCCCCGACCTTCTGCTACGTCTGACCTTGCCTCTGCCTAGTCCCTCTGTCCCACGCCTTCTCAGCAGTCAGCGAGGTTGAGCCGTTGCCAGTGGATACGACCTGGTTGCTACCGCCGCAGCAAGACCATCCCGCTTTGCGGCGGGCTCTGGTGAATACCAGTAGCATCTTAGAACCGGTCCACCGACACGGTCCACGCCAATCCCTCGCTGACACAGAGGATCCACATTCAGCTAGCCGAATCGTGACATTTACACACAAATATATCTCCATAAAAGGTTGCCATGTGTTTGTGTGTTACAGTACATATAACAGGAACATTTAACAACACCCATGCATGGCAGCCATTAGGCTTTTTAATAAAGTTTGGGCCCCAGTCATTTGCTGTTGTTCCAAGAAGTCCCATAAAGATAATAAACCATCAGTGTGAAGTGAGGAGGAAGGAGAAATTACTTGAGGGAAGGAGCAATCATTTGCATGCAGTTCTCCTCACTTTCTGTTGCTGACACATTGAAGTCTCCTTCAGGAACCTCAGAGATCTGGTAAAAGTAAGAAGCTGCATGTTTCTCTCCCCGTCTCATTGCAGGAGATTAGCTCCATAAACTTACTAAAGAATATGTCTCCTGCAGAAAGATGGGAAAAGCAGCAAGCTGGGGAAGAGGTGGAGTTGGGGGCTTCATTATAGAACATATGTGTAAGTGGAAAGTGTAAGGGCGCGTTCACACTGAGTAATTCAAGAGGAATTTATTTGAGTAATTCATCTTGAATTCTCTGCTCCAAATTTATG
Organism: Hyla sarda; assembly: GCF_029499605.1. NCBI lineage: Eukaryota > Metazoa > Chordata > Amphibia > Anura > Hylidae > Hyla > Hyla sarda. The sequence goes on along the minus strand of NC_079192.1, from coordinate 371,127,424 downwards.
CACATCTCCTCTGCCCATTGACTTTTATGTTTTTTCTGCTGTCCTGTTCACACTGCGGAAATTCTGCTAGCAGAATTCTGACGCTGGATTCCTTTCTGCTTGAAGAAAGAACATATTCATTCTTCAAGCGGAATCCGTGAGCAGAATCCAATAGATGGATAAAATTACAGAAGGCAACAATTTCCTGACCGAAATTATTCCTTGTGAATTCCTCTTGAATTTCTCAGTGTGAACGCACCCTAAATGGTATTTGTGGTGGGAGGTGATATTCTTTAGAGATGGAAGCAACTTGACTGTCCAGGTGTATGAAATTAAGCTACATTCACATTAAAGGCAAATGGTCACCCTGTTTATCCACACTAAACCCAATACAGTGGATTATAGTGTGGGTGAACAGGAGACCAATGAGGGGTCACTGACTAAAATACTTCCCTTAGGTCCAGAGATATGTCCCACTGAACTTCCACTGCTATATTTTTAGAATTGCGTGCTTGAGGCGGGCCTCACTGGATCAATTTACATATTTATTGTCTGTAACTCCACTTCCTAGTGATGTGGAGTCGCTGGTCACGTGATTGTTCAGTCAGCACATGCGCTCACGTAACCAGTGACTCCATGTCACTACAACGTGGAGTCACAGAACTAAATATATAAATTAAGCCAGCGAGGCCCGCCTTCAGCGCTCAATTCCCAGAATATAGCAGAAGATCTTCTGTGGGACATATCTCCTGACCTAAGGTATGTATTTTAGTCAGTGACCCCTCATCGGACTCCTGCTCACCCACACAATAACCATGTGTATTGGGTTTAGCGTGGGTAAACAGGCTGACCATTTTCCATTAAATTTTTTACTGCAACCCATGGGTACATGAAATTCTATGTCTGGGGGAAGAATAGGGTGGCTATAGATGATTTCCATATTGTACAATTTATATTTGCCATCTTTCAGGATCAAAGAGGTAACATTTAACCAAAAGGGCCAAAAATGTTCTCATGGCCCATGTTCTTATGTGATCATCCCATGATCAGGTCAGATTTCTATCTACTGGTAAGTAATGAATGAAAGTTCTTCTTAAAGAAGACCTGTGACATCCTCTAAAGAATTTAGTTGGCAGTATCCGCGTTTTCCCCCTATTTATTTTGCTAGCCATTGCTTTCATGAGTTGCATCACAAAAAAAATTCCTATCCACCCTATAGACTGTCAACTGGTGGGTCTCTGTTTCTCAGTTGTCAAAAGGAAAAGTGGCAAAGTTCATGCCCCCTATGAATTATAGGTTAATTGTGTAAACTGTCAAGGGGGGGCAGTCACCACTGCTCAGTGCTCAACATAACATAAAATTGAACCCTCTAAACCTGAGTGTTCTGCCCATATGGAAATAAGTGGTGTCACAGGGGTGTCAATCTAATTTTTACCGAGGGGACATCATCCTTACAGCTGTTTGAAAATGTAAATGTTAGAACCTGTGCATTTAAACGGTTTTGACAGCTCTCTCCATTTCATTTTGATTTGGGCTATGCCCAGTTTTCTGAACTGGTCAGCTGAGCATCTGGTCTGGGCCTATATAAGCTGGCTGTCTACTCCCTATTCTTGCCTGCTAAAGAGCTCTGTGTATTCCTAGCTAGCATTTATAATGTATGTTCTATCTGGCATTTTGACCCTTTGTCTAGGCTCTCTGACTCTTCTTCTGGCTTTGTGAATTGGCTTATCTGTAACCTCTTGGTATTGACTTGGACTGTGGACAGAGACTTATTGTGTGTATGTTTAGTTATTTTTCTGTTAATCTGAGCAATTTGATTCTGTGTCCCGACCTCCATCTGCATTGCAGTTTATTATTTTGACTGGACTGCCCTCACTTATTGTAAGTAGGGACCATCACCGTAATTACGGACCCGCTACCTAGGGTGGGTACATAAGTAGACAGGGATAGGGGGAGTGGGCGAGTATAGTGTGCACTCCTTCCCTGCCCATACCTGACATTTTAGCAGGCCCACATACCTACATTTGCCTTGTTCCTGCATTATGGAAACTATGTCTGTTTTGGTGCTTTGACTGCAGGGCTTGACTCAGCTTGTCCATGATTTAGCTGAAAGACTTCAGCAATATGAGTCTTCTGAGTCTCAGTCAGTATTAGTCAAGGCCTTGACTCAGAGGTTGCAAGATCAGTAGCAGTTAGTTCAGAGCTTGCTAATCAGAATTCAGAAGCTGGAGTCTGGCCAAACTTAGGTGTCATCTGTTTCTGCTCCAGCTCCTGTGGAGCCACAAGTTAGTCTCCGTGACCGATTTTCTGGAAACCGCAAAATGTTCAAAACCTTTTGTGAGAGCTGCAAATTGTATTTCAGGTTAAGGCCTTACACATCTGGTACTGAGGCCCAGAGAGTGGGTATTATTATGTCTCTTTTGCAAGGGGTGCCCAGGAATGGGTATTTTCCCTTGGTCCCGATGCTCTGGAGTTGTCCTCAGTGGATGCCTTATTTGCGGGATTGGGTATCTTGTACGCTGAACCGGACCATGCTGCGTACGCTGAGAGTTAACTGAGTACATTAAAGCAAGGTCGCAGAACAGTAGAGGATTACTGTGTGGATTTTAGAAAGTGGTGTGTGGCCTCCAACTGGAATACTCCAGCCTAAAATGGGTACTCCAGTGGAATGTTTTTTTTTTTTAAATGAACTGGTGCCATAAAGTTAAACAGATTTGTAAATTACTACTAAATTACTAAATTACTTCTAATAATATAAAAATATTATTCCTTTCAGTACTTATTAGCAGCAGTATGCTACAGAGGAAATTATTTTCTTTTTTAATTTCTTTTTTGTCTTGTCCACAGTGCTCTCTGCTGAAACCTCTGTCCACGTCAGGAACTGTCCAGAGCAGCATAGGTTTGCTATGGAGATTTTCTCCTGCTCTGGACAGTTCCTGATACGGGCATCAGGTGTCAGCAGAGAGCACTGTGGACAAGACAAAAAAACGGAGTCCCCCTTCAATTTGTCACTTCAGACAAGGGTTATCTGACACCTTAAAGGACATGCTTGTAACTTATGCCTCTCCTGACACCCATGACCAAGCCATGACTTTAGCTGTGCGTTTGGATAGACGTTTGCGAGAATGCAAACAGGAATGTTCTTCATCCTCTGTCTCTCCTGTCCTGCTTAATTCCTCTCCTGTCTCTAAATCTGTGCCAGAGGATGAACCTATGCAGATAGGGGCCAATCGTACCCTGGAAGAACGCAGGAGATTTTATCACCTCTTTGGCCTGTGTTTTTACTGTGGAGAGGACACTCATTTGATCTGATCCTATATCAAGCATCCGTGTCCAAATGGTAATTGGGGAGGCCACTTGGGCGCACAGGTATGTCATGTCCCTCAGAGAACTATGCCTGGCAAAGTTCTTCTGGGGGGCATTGTTTCATCTTCACTGCAAACTGATGTTATACCTGAGAATGTCTTAGAACCAATTTTGCAGCAGCCTCTGACTAAATCTGTGCATTGTAGTATCTTAAGCAATCAATGTTTGGAGAATAATCATGTGGATTTGGAGTCAGAAAAGAGTGGAGATGATTGTGAGGACACCAGAGCCCGTGGGGTTAAACAGTTATGACAGCTCTCTCTGTTTTGTTTTGGTTTGGGCTATGCCCAGCTATTTGGACTGGTCAGCTGACCTAAATGTGAGCACCTGGTCTGGGCCTATATAAGTTGGCAATCTACTCCCTATCCTTGCCTGCTAAAGAGCTCTGTGTACTCCTACCTGGCATTGATATTGTATCTGTTATATCTGGCATTTTGACCCTTTGTCTCCGTTCTCTGACTCTTCTTCTGGCTTTGTGAATTGGCTTATCTGTAACCTGTTGGTATCGACTTGGACTGTAGACAGCGACTTATTGTGTGTATGTTTAGTTATTTTTCTGTTAGTCTGAGAGAATCCATTCTTTGCCCTGACCTCCGTCTGCATTATAGTTTAATATTTTGACTGGACTGCCCTCACTTATTGTAAGTAGGGACCGTCACCATGGTTACGGACCCGCTACCTAGGGCGGGTATGTAAGTAGGCAGGAATAGGGGGACTCGGTGAGTATAGTGCGCACTCCTTCCCTGCCCATACAAGACAGTAACTAGTCCTTAACATATTGTTAAATAGCTTGGGCACCATATTACATGCCAAAGTAGTGCTAATCATTTCACCAGAGATGTTATGGTGCAACACTAATAAAAGGCCAAGATTCCCTTAAGGACAAGGTAAAGGGGTACTCCACTGGAAAACGTTTTCTTTTATATAAATGGTGCCAGAAAGTTAAACAGATTTGTAAATAATTTATATTTAAAAATCTTAATTTTTCCAGTACTCATCAACTGCTGTACACTACAGAAGAAGTTCTTTTCTTTTTTAATTTGTTTTCTGTCTGACCACAGTGCTCTCTGATGATACCTCTGTCCATGTCAAGAACTGTACAGAGCAAGATAGGTTTGCTATGGGGATTTGCTCCTACCCTGGACAGTTCTTAAAATAGACAGAGGTGTCAGCAGAGAGCACTGGGGTCAGGCAGAAAGGAAATTCAAAAGGAAAAGAACTTCCTCTGTTGTATACAGCAGCTGATAAGTACTGGAAGGATTAAGATTTTTTAATAGAAGTAATTTACAAATCTGTTTAACTTTCTGGCACCAGTTGATTTAAAAGAAAATGTTTTCCAGCGGAGTACCCCTTTAAATAACAACCAGAACTTTCCATTTCTTTAGCACCAAGCTTCCTGCCTTGGAGGGGGGTTAGGGTACCTGGGAACGGCTGTCAGAATAGTGCCACCACATGTGAGTTGCTGAACACAACAGTGTGGAGGTCCAGTACACTCATCTCCCCTATGGAGCTGAGCCATCTACTCTGCCAAGCAATGGCTTTATCCGCGGCAGTTCAAATGTAGAGGATGCAGCTAGGGCTTGCAGAGGGCATCACCAGCACAAAGAGTGGCTACAATCTTTGAAATAAGTCCAGACCTCACAAGCAATAGATATAATGACACAATGGGCTTTGAGTTTGACTTGTATGGTCTAGGAGCTTAGAAGCATACTATGCCAAGGACCTAAGAGCAATAATAACTAGTGAAAAGAAAAGTGAAACTAGTGAAAACTAATTTTGTGTAATGGCCCTATTAGTGGATGCTGCCAGCTAGACATTTCTAAAGATTCCATAGGTCTTCTGTACTTGACAGAAAGCAAAGATCTCAAAACTATAAAGGTATTGTTCAGCATAGTATTTTTGAACTCATTATTAAATGATTAACATTGCTTTGCTTAAGGCAGAATAATCCATCAAAGCTGCCAGTAACATAAGACATAGGCAGTAAGTAACTTTATGTATAAAACTACATGAAATAAACACTTGGAGGCCAATCCTCTTCTCTACAACAAAGTTGGTAAGTGTGTAATCCTGTTAATGTAATGGTACCGTACCGCTTGGAAGATTGATGGCAAATTAAGTCAAATGACTTTAAAAAAGAATATTTTCATGCTTGATTAAATATTGTATTGCATGTTTTCTTTAGCCACATGATTAGCTGCATAATATAATATAATCAATCATCAAAATATGAATTACAGAACAGAAAATTGTTACATTGGGACATGTTTGTTAATTGCAAAATCTAATTAACTAATCAAGCAGCATGCCGGCTGTAAAAGGTCATATTTTATTTAATTTCCCAAGGTTGGATTACTTCTCTGTTGGACAAAATGTCAAAAGTTGCTCTGTACACTAAGGTGTCTACTCTCATCTAGAAATAATTAAACTGATTAGTTCTTACTATTTATAGCACGACACATTAATTCTGCCGTGGTAGGCAGTGTTCACTGACACTGATGATTCAGGTAATTTAAAAGAAATAGAAATTTTTTCACTAAATTGTTTGTTAAATTGTTGTTAATTGGAAATGACTAATAAAAAGAGATGACGTTGACCAACCTTTATGTGCTTAGGGTTAGGGGTAATACAGTGGTTGAGTAGTAAATCTGACACAATGATGCCACATAGATGGTTCTATTTATTTATTCACACAGTCATAAGCAGTGATAGTATAAACTAATGGATGTCAAAAGCAAAAACATGGCTGCCATGAGTACTTTTACAGTAAATCAATTATCAAATGTAAATAAGTAGGCAGATTTCCTATATAGATGTGCCTGTCTATTCCCTGTGGTGTTCCCTATGGTTAATGTGGTGTTCCCTATGGTTGTTTATACCTCAGTGCAAGGCAAGAGTTGGCAAAATACTGTACACATAGGAAGCCAGTTCAATCATGCCAAGAACCAGTTTTAATTTTAATGGCAAAGTCCTTAGGCAAAATGGTTTCCTAGTAGAGATGAGCGAATCGAAGTTGACGAACCCGAATTCGTTACGAATTTCATGAAAAATTCGGTTTGCAACGAATACGAATATCGCCGCGATTCTATCGCATGAATTGCTTCATTAAACTCCATTTTACAGCGTTCCAGCCTATTGGAGACCTAAGATGGCGGATCCACATGTGAGTATATGGGAGGGTATTTATGGGAGGGTTCTATACCCTCATAAACGCACTAAGTATGTCAGGCAGGGAAGTGCCAAGGACGTGCACAGAGAAGGGGCAGAGGCCTACATACATCAGGCAGAGTTGGCAGCAGACTTGGGGTGAGTGGCAGCAGGAGTCGCAGCAATAGGCCTGAGCTCCCGTTAACACCCATCGGTCATGTCATCGACCCATCTCTCCTTGTCAGTTGGTTTGCACACTCATCCCCATCATCACAAGCGACATTTGACAACCCCAGTCAAGAGTCGTGGGTTCCTCAGACACAACCCTCAATTGGCATGGCCCGGGAGCAGTCCCCGTAATCCCATTGCCATTGTCCTATGCTGTTCCCTCTCCCAAAGAAGTATCTCATGCTTTGGGTTCAGCTCCACTATTTAGTGAGGACAATGTAATAGAGGACAGTCAGCAGCTAATGGGCAGCTAAGAATGTGAGGAGACATGCGTCGCTTGCTCTGCAAGGCGGGCAAGTAGTGATGCGGAGAGTGACGTGGGAGGCGGTGTTTCAATTGTTCAGGGTCCTGAGGCAGACACTGTTGTGGAACACGAGGAGGACATCAGTGACGTGCACACATCTTTTGATGATGATGAAGCCGATCGCAATTGGGAGCCGGGTGCAGAAGCCGGGGCTTCATCATCATCAGGAGAAGAGATTTACTCTTTGTCTATGAGGCAGCAAGGCGGTAGCACGGTTGGCAATCAGCGTGGTGGTGGCAGTAGTGGAAATTAAGGAGCCAAACGTGCCAGGGGGAGACCACCTGCTTCGCGGCAAGCTACCATTCAGGGAGGTAGTGGAACAGGGGTTCCTGGAGACGACGCCAATAGCAGTGAAATAGTGTGGACTGCGGGTGGGAAAATCAGCTATTCTGCGATGTGGTTGTTCTTCATAAAAAATCCGGAGGACCTTAGCGTATTCACATGCAAAATCTGTCGGCAGAAAGTGAAGCGTGGCCAGGGTCCCAATCTCGGCACCACGGCCCTGCGTCAACACATGATTCGCCACCTTAAAGCGGCCTGGGATAACCGTGGCTCCGAGGTAGTGGTCCAGCCTGCCGCATCACCCAGTGGCCATCCGCTCCCTCCGTTATCCAGCCAAGGCTCCACCACCTCAGCCAAAGGGAGCATTGTGTCAAACCCTCCTTCTTGCGCTCCTGCTTCTTCCGCTCGTAGTCAGCCATTCTGTCAACGGCGAAGCAATGTCCAAGAGACAACAGTATGCGCCCACTCATCCAACGGCGCAGAAGTTGAATGTGCTCCTGTCCAAGTTGCTGGTGTTGCAGTCCCTCCCTTTCCAACTGGTGGACTCTGCAGCTTTCAGGGAATTGATTGCTTGTGCCGAGCCGAGGTGGAGAGTCCCAAGCCGTCATTTCTTTGCGAAGAAGGCAATACCAGCCCTGCATAAGTTTGTACAAGAGAAGGTGGGCCAGTCCATGAGCCTGTCGGTGTGTTCAAAAGTGCACAGCAGCGCCGACATGTGGAGCTGTAACTACGGGCAGGGACAATACATGTCTTTTACGGCCCACTGGGTAAATGTTGTTCCTGCACAGCCACAACAGCAACTTGGACAGGTCACACAGCTTCCTCCTCCACGCTCTCGCTCCCAGGCAGTTGGTCTTTTTACAGTGTGCGCCTCCTCCTCCTCCCCCGTGTCCTCGGCCTCCACTGCACATCCAAATCTCGGTGGCCCTTCATCGTAATACATGTGTAGGGCACAGCGGTGTCAGGCCGTCCTTCACATGGTTTGCCTTGGCGAACGGAGTCACACAGGGGAGGAACTGCAGAAGTTCATTAGGGAAGAAATCCGAGTATGGCTTACTCCACGAAATCTGGAAATGGGAACCATGGTGACCGACAATGGGAAGAACATTGTGGCCGCGCTGGGATAAGGAAGTGTGAACCATTTGCCCTGCATGGCACACGTGTTGAATCTGGTTGTCAAGAAGTTCATCAAGTCTTCACCCCATTTGCAATACATCCTGACAATGGCAAGGAAACTGGCATGCACTTCAGCCACTTGTACACCGCCAAGCACACTTTGCTTGAGCTGCAGCGTCAGAACGGTATCCCACGACATAGTCTCATTTGTGACGTTGCCACACGTTGGAATTCCACCCTGCATATGTTGGACAGACTATACGAACAAAGAAAAGCCATCACGGATTTTTTGATGATACAAGCAGATAGGAGTACTCCCCTGTGTAACTTCAATGTGAACGAGTGGCAGCTCATACGTGACACCTGCCGTTTGCTGAGGCCCTTTGAGGAAGCCATGAACGACGTAATTCCACTCCTACATTTACTCCAAAAAATTATTGAAAACATGGCTTGTCACGGCAATGGAGACGTTGCGCCTACATCAGAAGGCTACATGAGTCCTGTGGGGGATGAACTGGAGGAGGATGATGAGGGGCAGAGCGGAGCACAGTTTATGGTGGATGAGATGGCCAGTGTTTCTGGTCATTGGACAGGAGAGGAGGAGCAGGAGCAGCCAGAGGAGCTGGAGGGTTATTACGAGGGAGGCGAGACAGAGGACCCAGACACCCCATGGCAGTATGCAGTGGAGATGGAGGCAGGTAATCCCAGCGAGTCACTGTCACAAATGGCACGATGCATGCTGAGTTGCTTGCGTAGTGACCCCCGAATTGTCAAAATTCGTCAGCGCAATGACTTCTGGATCTCCACCTTATTAGACCCTCGCTACCGGCCCAGAATGGGGGCCTTTTTTACACCCACTGAGGGGGAGGACAAACTGATCTACTTCAGGGAGCTTCTACGTAGTCGGTTGGCCGATGCCTATCGGCCACATGGTCCATCCACTCGCAGGTCTGACTCGGGGGGCCCTCTGCGCTCACCTTCTACTGCCATGGCTGCTGGGGAGGGGAGGGGTGGCAGGAGCAGTACCGGCTCAATCAGCAGCAGCCTGAGTCTACAGTCGCTGATGAGTAGCTTCCTTCAGCCGCATAGTGAAGCTACTCATCAGCAGCAGGTGGACATGGAGCAGAACCTGAACCAGCAGGTGGTGGCTTACCTCGACATGACCTTGCCAACAACCGTTGAAGATCCGCTGGACTTCTGGGCAGCCAAACTTGATTTATGGCCGCAACTAGCGGAGTTTGCCCTGGAAAAGCTGTCCTGCCCGGCCAGTAGTGTGCTATCAGAGCGGGTGTTTAGTGCGGCCGGGGCCATAGTCACCCCAAGGCGAACTCGTCTGGCCACTAAAAATGTGGAGAGACTGACGTTTGTCAAGATGAATCAGGGATGGATCAGCCAGGATTTCCAGCCACCAATGACAGATGGGTCTGAGTAGATTGACCATGCTGCTACAACAACATTTTCTCTATTGTGGTTGGTTAGGAAACCCTCTGGGGCAGACCTGGGCATTGTACGGCCCACTTGCCTCATACGGCCCTTTGATTGGCTCTGACCGGCCCACGCTGATTGGGGGACAACTATGCTGCCTAATCTGGGGGACAACTATGCTCCTAATCTGGGGGACATCTATGATGCCTAATCTGGGGGACAACTATGCTCCTTATCTGGGGGACAACTATGCTCCTAATCTGGGGGACAACTAAGCTCCTAATCTGGTGGACATCTATGCTGCCTAATCTGGGGGACAAGTATGCTCCTAATCTGGGGGACATCTATGCTGCCTAATCTGGGGGACAAGTATGCTCCTAATGTGGGGGACATCTATGCTGCTTAATCTGGGTGACACCTATGCTGCCTAATCTGGGGGACATCTATGCTGCCTAATCTGGGTGACATCTATGCTGCCTAATCTGGGGGACAAGTATGCTCCTAATCTGGTGGACATCTATGCTGCCTACTCTGGGGGACAAGTATGCTCCTAATTTGGGGGACATCTATGCTGCCTAATCCGGCGGACATCTATTCTGCCTACTCTGGGGGACAACTATGCTCCTAATCTTGGGGACATCTATGCTGCCTAATCTGGGGGACAACTATGCTCCTAATCTGGGGGACACCTATGCTGCCTACTCTGGGGACAACTATGCTCCCTAATCTGGGGGACAACTATGCTCCTAATCTGGGGGACACCTATTCTGCCTACTCTGGGGGACAACTATGCTCCTACTCTGGGGGACACCTATGCTGCCTACTCTGGGGGACAACTATGCTCCTACTCTGGGGGACATCTATGCTGCCTACTCTGGGGGACAACTATGCTCCTAATCTGGGGGACATCTATGCTGCCTAATCGGGGGGACATCTATGCTCCTAATCTGGGGGACATCTATGCTGCCTAATCTGGGGGACAACTTTGCTCCTAATCTGGGTGCATCTATGCTGCCTACTCTGGGGGACAACTATGCTCCTAATCTGGGGGACATCTATGCTGCCTACTCTGGGGGACAACTATGCTCCTAATCTGGGGGACATCTATGCTGCCTAATCTGGGGGACATCTATGCTGCCTAATCTGGGGGACAACTATGCTCCTAATATGGGGAAAACTGATGCTTCTGGCCTTGGGCCCATAATTTTTTGAAGTTTAGCAGTAGCTAAATACATGCTTAATGCAAATGTCAACTTTGATCTTTAAATGTAAGGGGTTATGAAACCCTCTTGGGTACTGCGAATGACTGCTCCAGACTCATTCTGTGTCTTTCACAAACTACTTGCCTCCCTGGTGTCTCAGGCCTTGGGCCTATAATTTTTTGAAGTTTAGCAGTAGCTAAATACATACTTAATGCAAATTTCAACAATGATCGTTAAATTCTCGGCGCTCTGCCAGGGCCTTCTCCTACCCCGCCTGAGCCGATCCGAGGACCTCACTAACCTACTCACTAACTAATCCAATCGCTTATAGCGACGGGCGGTGTGTACAAAGGGCAGGGACTTAATCAACGCCAGCTTATGACCCTCACTTACTGGTAATTCCTCGTTTTAAGGTTAAATAATTGCAATCCCAGATCCCTATCACAAACTGGTTTCAGCATGCAACACACACCTGTCCTTGAAAGATAGAGACACGCTAATCCGTTCAGTGGAGCGCTAGTGTGGCCCAGGACATCTGAGGCCATAACACACCTGTTATTGCTCGATCTCGCAATTGATCGGGCAAGGTAAGGGGTTATTAAAGCCTCTTGGCTACTGCTGAGGCCTACTCCTGACTGCTCCTGGTGCAATGTATGGGGTAATTAAACACTCTTGGGTAGTGTTATTGTTAAATTTACTGATAATTTTATCAGTAATATAATAGAAATTTGCAGAATGCTAACCGTTACACAATGGAACGCTTGTTGCGTGTGATTTTTTAATGAAAAAAAAAATATATATATATATATATATGGAGAGGGATTAACTCTGCTTAATCATTTTTGGCGATTAGAATCCTTTTGTGATCTGATCTTTTGGAGACAGATGCGCTTACACACATGTAATAATTTTTTTAACCAAATTCCAAACATTGTGTGGTTTATTATTTTTGAGAAGAATGTCTTTTGGTGGTCCACCGTCCTGCATCATAGAGTCTTCTGAACTGCTGTATATGCACTTGTTTTTAAAAAAACAGGTATTTTATCAGACAATTTCAATAAAATTTTGCGTTTTTTTGGGGGTGGATTGTGAAGCCCGGGTGTGTAATCGTGCATCAGCCATCTCCAGGCTGTGTCTTTCAGGCAATCTAGGGGTTCCTGATGCCGCAGAGATTGGGCCTGGGTCTGGGAATTTAAAATTTTTGGATTGCGGGTGCTACCAAAAAAGATGGACACACCCTAATCCGTTCAGTGGAGCGCGCCTGCGGCCCCGGACATCTGAGGGCATAACACACCTGTTATTGCTCGATCTCAGGAGAAGGGGGGTTCATCATCTGGAGAAGAGAGTTGCAGGTTGCCCTTGAGTCAGCAAGGCGATTGCACGGTTGGCAGTCAGCGTGGTGTGGCAGTAGTGGAAATTCTGGAGCCAAACGTGCCTGGGGGAGACCACCTGCTTCGCGGCAGCTTACCTTTCCAGGAGTTAGCGGGTTACCAGCACCGGTCAATGAAAGATCGAGACACGCTAATCCGTTCAGTGGAGCACGCCTGCGGCCCCGGAAATCTGAGGGCATAACACACCTTGTATTGCTCGATCTCGCAATTGATCGTGCAAAGGTAGGGGATTATTAAAGCCTCTTGGGTACTGCTGAGGCCTACTCCTGACTGCTCCTGGTGTAATGTATGGGGTAATTAAACACTCTTGGGTAGTGTTTTTTTTTTTCATTTACTGATAATTTTATCGGTAATAAAATTTAATTTTCCAGAATGTTGTTGCGTGTGATTTTTTTTATGAAAATTTAAAAAAAAAAAAAAAAATACGGACAGGGATTAACTCTGCTTCATCATTTTGGGCGAAAAAAGTCCTTTGGTGATCTGATCTTTTGGAGACAGATGCGCTTACACACATATTGAGTGGTTTATTATTTTTTAGAAGAATGTCTTTGGGTGGTCCACCGTCCTGCATTATAAAGTCTTGTGAACTGTTGGATATGCGCTTGTTCTTACACAAAGGTATTTCTTTAAAAAATGTCTAAAATGTTGTTGTTTTTTGGAGGGGATTGTGAAGCCCGGGTGTGTACTGGTGCATCAGCCAACTCCAGGCTGTGTCCTTCAGGCAATATATGGGTTCCTGATGCCGCAGAGGTGGGGCCTGGGTCTGGAAATTTCTAATTTTTGGATAGCGGGTGCTACCTATGAGACATCTTTGTCAAAAATGTAATATATTGTGTTGTTTTTTTGGGGGGGGGGATTGTGAAGCCCTGGTGTGTAGTGTACTAGTGCATCAGCCAACTCCACGCTGTGCCATTCAGCCACTAAATGGTCTCCTCTTGCTGCCAACATGTCCACGCTTTGTCATTCAGCCACTATATGGTATCTTCATGCTGCCAACACTTCCACGCTGTGCCATTCAGCCACTATATGGTGTCCTCATGCTGCCAACACCTCCACGCTGTGCCATTCAGCCACTATATGGTGTCCTCATGCTGCCAACACCTCCACGCTTTGCCATTCAGCCACTATATGGTGTCCTCATGCTGCCAACACCTCCACGCTGTGCCATTCAGCCACTATATGGTGTCCTCATGCTGCCAACACCTCGTCGCTGTGCCATTCAGCCACTATATGGTGTCCTCATGCTGCCAACACCTCCATGCTGTGCCATTCAGCCACTATATGGTGTCCTCATGCTGCCAACACCTCCATGCTGTGCCATTCAGCCACTATATGGTGTCCTCATGCTGCCAACAACTCCACGCTGTGTCATTCAGCCACTATATGGTGTCCTCATGCTGCCAACACCTCCACGCTGTGCCATTCAGCAACTATATGGTGTCCTCATGCTGCCAACACCTCCATGCTGTGCCATTCAGCCACTATATGGTGTCCTCATGCTGCCAACACCTCCACGCTGTGCCATTCAGCCACTATATGGTGTCCTCATGCTGCCAACACCTCCACACTGTGCCATTCAACCACTATTTGGTCTCCTCATGCTGCCAACACCTCCACGCTGTGTCATTCAGCCATTATATGGTGTCCTCATGCTTCAGCCTTATCCAATCTGTGTCATTCAGCCACTATTTGGTGTCCTCATGCTGCCAACACCTCCACGCTGTGCCATTCAGCCACTATATGGTGTCCTCATGCTGCCAACTCCTCCACACTGTGCCATTCAGCCACTATATGGTGTTCTCATGCTGCCAACACCTCCACGCTGTACCATTCAGCCACTATATGGTGTCCTCATGCTGCCAACACCTCCACGCTATGTCATTCAGTCACTATATGGTCTCCTGACACTGATGCCACCACTAGGCTCTGTCATTGTGCTGCTGTGCGGCAGTGATTCTCAGACCGATGCCGGTAATCTGCATGCTATTCTGAATAACAGTATTATTTCACTACCCCAGCACACTCCATATGCGTTTTAGGACACAGCAAAGTGTTCTATACTCTTGGGTACTGCTGAGGCCTACTCCTGACTGCTCCTGGTGTAATGTATGGGGTAATTAAACACTCTTGGGAGTGTTTTTTTTTTTCATTTACTGATAATTTTATCGGTAATAAAATTAAATTTTCCAGAATGTTGTTGCGTGTGATTTTTTTAATGAAAATTAAAAAAAAATAAAAAAAATACGGACAGGGATTAACTCTGCTTCATCATTTTGGGCGAAAAAAGTCCTTTGGTGATCTGATCTTTTGGAGACAGATGCGCTTACACACATATTGAGTGGTTTATTATTTTTTAGAAGAATGTCTTTGGGTGGTCCACCGTCCTGCATTATAAAGTCTTGTGGACTGTTGGATATGCGCTTGTTCTTACACAAAGATATTTTTTTAAAAAATGTCTAAAATGTTGTTGTTTTTTGGAGGGGATTGTGAAGCCCGGGTGTGTACTGGTGCATCAGCCAACTCCAGGCTGTGTCCTTCAGGCAATATATGGGTTCCTGATGCCGCAGAGGTGGGGCCTGGGTCTGGAAATTTCTAATTTTTGGATAGCGGGTGCTACCTATGAGACATCTTTGTCAAAAATGTAATATATTGTGTTGTTTTTTGGGGGGGATTGTGAAGCCCTGGTGTGTAGTGTACTAGTGCATCAGCCAACTCCACGCTGTGCCATTCAGCCACTAAATGGTCTCCTCTTGCTGCCAACATGTCCACGCTTTGTCATTCAGCCACTATATGGTGCCTTCATGCTGCCAACACTTCCACGCTGTGCCATTCAGCCACTATATGGTGTCCTCATGCTGCCAACACCTCCACGCTGTGCCATTCAGCCACTATATGGTGTCCTCATGCTGCCAACACCTCCACGCTTTGCCATTCAGCCACTATATGGTGTCCTCATGCTGCCAACACCTCCACGCTGTGCCATTCAGCCACTATATGTGTCCTCATGCTGCCAACACCTCGTCGCTGTGCCATTCAGCCACTATATGGTGTCCTTATGCTGCCAACACCTTCATGCTGTGCCATTCAGCCACTATATGGTGTCCTCATGCTGCCAACACCTCCATGCTGTGCCATTCAGCCACTATATGGTGCAAAACAGTGAAGTAGAAAAAGACGGCAGCTCACCAAAGAATTCAACGCAAGCTTCTTTATTGACCAGCGTGTGCAGGTTACATAACTTGAAGTGCAGGTGCTCTACCCCAAAACCGAACGAACAACGTCCGTTTCGCACTAACTGTGCTTCCTCCGGTTCGTTGTCGTACTATCCCTCCTCCCCTTATATAGTTCCCCCCAATCAAGATTCCAACAGGGTAGGAGTGTCATACAATTGCGACCATCTCAACTACATCACATCCGTTATGACATCATGTCAGTGCGCGGTCAGCTGACGCCGTTGCCGTAGATACGGGCAGGACGCGGCCATCTGTGCCGGAAGTTGCGATGTAGAAAACTTCATCAGCTGGTCCGCTACAACTTCCTACGTATCCACAGCAACCCGGCATCACGTGACTCTCTCCGCACTGTTGGGGAAGAAACAAACGGGGAAGGTAAGTACAACTATGTGAATTAGTGATTAAAACAAAGTATTAAACAATGATTAAAAACAGTATGAGTTACCTTACAGAAAAATGCTCATGTCTATTTTATCATTTAAACCACCTGCGCCCATAGCTCCTGTTCTTAAAATCCACCTACTTTCTCGTTGTAAGAGGAGCTTATTTCTGTCTCCACCATTGATGGCATTATCCACTATTTCCAACCCGGAAAATTTCAGGACCGACTGGTCCCCTTTGTGCACTTCCCGTACATGCTGGATAAGTCTGGGACAGCCCACTCCGGTGGAGACAGATCTAAGATGCTCTCTGATACGGGTATTCAGGTTCCGTATTGTTTTCCCGATGTAAAAAAGTCCGCAATCGCAGACAATTGCATATACTACAAACCTAGTTTTACAGGTGATAAAATCGCGTATTGACCATGATACTCCCCCGAGATTGATGCTCTTGTTCTCTGCATTAAAAGGACATAGTTGGCATTGCCTGCATTTAAAGTTACCCTGAGGTCTCGATTTTTTCAGCCAGTTATCAGATTTCTCTCTAAACTGATTCGGGCCCAGCACGTTACCTATGGTCTTAGTTTTTCTGTACGAAAAAAGGGGGCGGTTGACAGCGGCATCCCCCAAGTCACAGTCCTCCTCAATGAGGTGCCAGTGCCGCCCAACAGCCGTTTGCACGATCTGGTCCATAGGACTGTGTTTAAAGGAGAATACAAATCTGTCAGACGTCCCCTTCCTTTTCTTTTTCCTGGAATATCTGGCTGCTGCATATCCTACCTTACGGGCTTTATTCAGGGACAGTTGGACAATGTCTCCGGGGTACCCCCTATTAATAAAACTCCTTGCCAGTTCCTCTGACTGCTTCTCAAAGGCTTCATCTCTGTTGTTGAGTCTCCTAAGCCGGAGGAACTGGCTGAATGGAATAGACTTCTTGACGTGAGGGGGATGGAAGCTTTCAAAATGAAGTAACGCATTTACTGCCGTGGGTTTACGAAACCCACTCGTAACAAAACCATCCTCAGAAATTTCTACCCTCACGTCAAGAAAGTCTAATGATTTACCTCCGAAGACGTAAGTGAATCTCATGTTCATGTCATCGTTATTATTAAGATAATTGACAAATTGAATGAACTCTTCTTCACCCCCCATCCATACGATAAACACGTCGTCCATATATCTCAATATGGACGATATGTACCGAGTGAATGGGTTCCTTTCCGAAAAAATGAAGCGCTTTTCGAAGATAGCAAGGTACAGGTTGGCCAGGGAACATGCGACGGGAGTCCCCATCGCTGTTCCACTGACCTGCCTGTACCATTGCTCTCCGAACCTAAAGGCATTATGCTCTAATACAAATCTGAGGGAATCACAGATAAAGTCCACCACGTCTGCCTCCAGCTTAATTTCTACCAGGAATTCTCTAATTACCCGGACCCCCACATCTTGGGGGATCCGGGTATAGAGACTTTCTACATCCACTGATGCCAAGCTGGCTCCTGGCAGACAGTGGACATCATCCAGTGCTGTCAGAAATTCCCCAGTGTCCCCAAGGTACGTCGGTATCTCCGATAAAAGAGGGCGCAACAACCAATCCAGGTATTTACTAAGGCCCTCCGTCACCGAGCCGATCCCCGAGACTATAGGACGTCCCGGGGGTCGGCTCAGTGACTTATGAATCTTCGGGAGATAGTACCAGTAGGGCTTCCTGGGGAATTTGGGCAAAAGTCTGGAAGCGGTCTTTTCGGACAACACTTTTTTCTCCACGTAACCCCTTAATAAGGTCTGCAATCTGGATACATAACTACTGGTTGGATCACTGGGCAATTTAGCATAGGTGAAAACATCGCTGAGCTGTCTAAGGGCCTCCTCCCTATATTGTTCTCTAGACAGCACAACTATGTTTCCACCCTTGTCTGCTTTCCGGAAGATCAATTCCTTTCTATCTCTTAACCACTTCAGTGCTCTCTGTTCTTTACTGGATAAATTATCTTCCTCTTTAGGGTATAGTAACATTTTGACATCCTTAATAACCAGTGAAGTAAATAGATCTAGAGTGCCACCCGGCTGTATTGGTGGACAAAAAGGGGAGCTGTTGCCCCCAGAAAAAAATGTGGGCTCTATCTCTTCAACTCGACCACCACTCTCCAAGTCAATGAGCACTTGAGCCCCCCTCAACATATCCTCCTCCAAATCGGTCATAACACTGAACCCTAAAGGGCCAATCTGAATGGGTGCTTCCCCACTCAATGTGTTGGGAGCTGGCATCACATTTTTGCTAAAAAAACTTCTTTAAGCCCATTTTTCTGACAGCTTTGAATAAGTCTATCTGGAATTCTACCTCGTCAAAAGGTTCAGTAATGCTAAAGTTCAGTCCCCTAGATAGGAGCTTCACACAGTCTTCCGGTATGGTAACATCAGTCAGATTAATAATGTTAATAGGGTCTGTCTTACCCATGTCCGTTATCGCCAGGAGACTTGCTTCCTTTTCTGGCTCTTCTGCCTGCGGTTTGGACCCCCTTCCCCAACCCCGCCGTGTCCTCCTTCCGTTGGTCCCCCGTTTTTTGGGACTCCTGCGGGGCGGGTGCTGGCGTTTCCACTAGCTGGGTCATCTGAACGGCTCGAATCAGAATCGGTGGTCCATTGATCATTGTTCTTATTCCTGGGACGACTTCTTCTTCTGGATTGCTGTTTACGATTCCCCCAGTCATGAATGTGGCCGGTTTCGAAATCCATCTTGTCCCTGAGGAATTTATCCCTCTTGCCATCCTTAGTCTCGGCTTGGGTTGTCAGCAATTTCTTTTCTAGCTTCTTCATGAATGCTGTGAACTGTTCCTCGGAATGACGTGATCTCAGCTCTAGCCTGGCTCTGCACAATTCCTGTGCCACTAGATTATATTCCACCTCATTCCTTTTTAGGACAATTCTCATTAATCGAAGCGAATGTTCAAGATGTGCTTGCTTCCATTCGTCCAAGAAGCTTTCATCTTCTAAGAATTGGGACGGTTCCTTATACATCCGTAAACCCCTCGGTGCTCTGTTACATTCATCATATGAGCGCAGGGAGTTGACCGTCCAAAATAGACGGACCTCTTTTTCAGAGAGTGACATAACCTTCTGTTCAAGGGCTCTTAAGCTGAGCATCTGTAAGGTATCCTTACATTCACATGCGGTGAAGTAGGCTCCTGCATCTGTTCTTCCCACACTGAGTGCCGTGCCGACTTCAGGTGTCGAGGATTCCCCATCTGTCTCCATGCTGGAGATCCTGTAGGTAGGGGACAAGGAGTGGGTGTCTGTATCCTGAGTGCTGCGTGCTCTAGCTGTAAAGCATATAGCAGAGTCCAATGTATACAATATAGAAATATCAGCTGGCACTGCTTCCTTCCCGGATACACCCCTCACCTTAATCTTCCTCTGCCCAACATAGTCGTAAAGGCACTATATGGTGTCCTCATGCTGCCAACAACTCCACGCTGTGTCATTCAGCCACTATATGGTGTCCTCATGCTGCCAACACCTCCACGCTGTGCCATTCAGCAACTATATGGTGTCCTCATGCTGCCAACACCTCCATGCTGTGCCATTCAGCCACTATATGGTGTCCTCATGCTGCCAACACCTCCACGCTGTGCCATTCAGCCACTATATGGTGTCCTCATGCTGCCAACACCTCCACACTGTGCCATTCAGCCACTATATGGTGTCCTCATGCTGCCAACACCTCCACGCTATGTCATTCAGTCACTATATGGTCTCCTCATGCTGCCAACACCTCCACGCTGTGTCATTCAGCCATTATATGGTGTCCTCATGCTTCAGCCTTATCCAATCTGTGTCATTCAGCCACTATTTGGTGTCCTCATGCTGCCAACACCTCCACGCTGTGCCATTCAGCCACTATATGGTGTCCTCATGCTGCCAACTCCTCCACGCTGTGCCATTCAGCCACTATATGGTGTCCTCATGCTGCCAACACCTCCACGCTATGTCATTCAGTCACTATATGGTCTCCTGACACTGATGCCACCACTAGGCTCTGTCATTGTGCTGCTGTGCGGCAGTGCTGTGCACATCTGCATGCTATTCTGAATAACAGTATTACTTCACTACCCCAGCACACTCCATATGCGTTTTAGGACACAGCAAAGTGTTCTATACTCCTATAGAGGCTGTATGTAGGCTAGAAATAGCCTTTTTTAATATCGATTCACCGCGAACAAATTCGGATCAAAACAAACTTTTCGGGAAAATTCTGCGAATCGGCCGAATCGAATTTTTGAAAAGTTCGCTCATCTCTACTTCCTAGCAAACTGGAATCTGGTAAGCCATGCAATGGAAGAATCTTCTTATTGTGCGCTAATCTAAAGAGGAGTATATACACATGACAAACAAATTGGAAGAGAGAAGGGGAAAGGACAGAGTCTATGGATAATATTATGCAGGATGGGTTACCAAAGAATTCAAATGGCTGACTATGATTCCATCAGTTGCAATAGGAAAAGCAGCACTGGAGCATGTATGTTGCTCCAGTAGCAACATTTTTAATTAAGAATGTCCATTAGCTGGCATGGGCGGGGTTATTGCCTTCATCTGGCACTGTGACGTAACCGCCGCCTGGCCCACAGCACCGCCCCGGCTTATGAATATTCATGTTCTCCCTCATCATCTCCCTCTCCTCCCTGATGATTTCAGGACTCCACTGCGCATGTGCTGGCTTCCTGTCTACACCCGGAACCCCCAGGGAGGAGAGGGAGATGATGTGGGAGAACATGAATATTTACAAGCCAGGCAGTGCTGCGGGCTGGGCGGCGGTTACGTAACAGTGCCAGATGAAGGCAGTAACCCCGCCCATGCCAGTTAGCAGCTAATTTGCATATCAAGAAAAAAAGCAGATAATGGGCGATCGGTGCTGCGGATCCGGGCATGGTATGCATCAAACTTATCAGCATCCCCCGCACTACCAGCCAGTACAGCTGGTTAGTGCTGGGGGAGCAAGCTGACATTTTTCCTTTAAAACAAAGACACCCCAAGCCCCCCTGACATGTTTCACTCATCCGAGCGTCATCAGAGATCTGGGCTAATGGTTGGCCATTGAGCTTGAGCTAGCCCATGACTTTCAAGTGAGGAGTGTATTTTGCAGGCTGGGTGACCATGGTTTATAAAATAGCCTGCTATGATTTCATCAGTTCTAGTAGGAAGAATACCTCTGTTGCTCCAGCAGTAAAACAGTGCAGTCTAAGACAAGAGAAACATAATTGAATATACTAACTTTCATTATTAGACATAAATGTGCTTTCAAAGTGACATTTAGCCTCATGAGTATATATAGGACTATACTCCAACCCCTTGTGTCTTTTTTCTGTTAATGCTTACATCTTGAAAATGAATCCAGTTCTAGCAGCAGATTATTTTACTTACTAAAATCCTTACTGCATGCATAATCTATATTTGTAAACAGTGTGCATAAGCCGTATGGGCTTGCCCTGAAGGATGTACAATTTCTGGGTAACCATGCAATATGCATAATAAGTTAATACAAATTTAAACCTGAACCAGCCTGACAGAACAAAGGAAAGAATTTTGGAAGAATGATTGCTCTCCTTTTACACATTCGAGCCATAGATGTTCCACTTCTATATTAGATGCAGCAGGTCTTGAAAGAAACCAATCAATTAAGACATGTTATTTCCAAAAGGTGTGAAATGTATCAATGGAAGGTAGTTCAGATGTAACCCTTGGCTATTTATTTTAGGATTTCCCGTTTTACCTAAAACAACTTTTAACCTAACAGTACATGTGCATTTATAACACTTACAGTTTATATGTTTTTCTATGCCCTCGAGCAATTTGACAATGGAATTTCAGTATTGCAGACATAGACCATTCTAACACTTTGAAGTGGAAATTGTAACAAGCCAACGCGCTGGAAAGGATCCAGGGAGAAAATATCAAATTTACACAGCAAATGTACAAGTAAAATAGATATGAAGCATATCTCTATAGTGTGGGTAATACAGCACATGTTCTCACTTGGAAGGTTGCACACTGCATATTAACATATTTTGTTACTGTAGCATTCAGCTTTGAATCTCAGAAAAAATAAACACTAGTGAGAGTGTTTTTTTATGCTCATTAGAGTGCGCATTGGGATTGGGATGATTCTAGGGGCCCAGCATCTACAGTATCTTTACAGAAGATGTGCAATCTTTATTTATATCACTGTTCACACAGGACATATTATCAAGATCCAATAGGTTATTTGTGAATCAAACCATAAAAATTTGAACCTAGAGACTCATCATTGGCTCCAAATTCAGTTTGGGTTTTCTTCTGCTGTAATGGTTCCTTAGTGTAACAGAGCCTTACTTTTGTGGACCACAATAAAAAGGTTCAGAGATATTTTCCATTTTTCACACTTTTTCTGGAATATACAGTTAGGGCTAAGTTTCTATTTGTTTAGTTTTTTTTTGGAAAAATGCCAAGAAAAACGCCATTTGGCAAAATAAAGCTGCGGCCAGATGTTAGCTGTAAATCAATGACAAATCGCAAAATTCTTATTCCACTTGGCGTTTTTCATTTTGGCATTCTTTTTATCATTTTGCTGTTTTTTCACTCTTTTTTTGCGTTTTTGAGCTCCTTGGCGGTTTTCCAAAATCGCAGCATGTTGAGCCACTGGAACATAGAGGAGCGGCCAGCTGCCCGCATCTATACATTTTACAGGAAGATCACAGCGGGTGTAAGGAGTGATACCCGTTGTGATCTTTCCTTAACTGCAGGTACTACTAGTCCCAACATAGAGCACACTCTGCTCAATGCTCGGAGATGTAGTACCTGTACTAATAGACAGATCACAGCAAGTGTCAGAAGTTACACTCACTGCGATCTGTCTATTAATGCAGGTACTACAGCTCCCAGCATGGAGCAGAGTGTGCTCCATGATGGGAGTAGTAGTACTTGCAGTTAAGGACACATCACAGTGGATGTCACTACTGACACCCGATGTGATTGTTCTGTCTATAGCAGAGATGCAGGGCAGCTGTATACAGCGCTCGCAACTCTCCACTATACTACAGCCACTCACTCATTCATATTTCCCTCTGAGAGCTGTGATTAGTTGTAGCCATCCGGCCAATCACCACTCTGGGTGGAAAATATGAATGAGTGAGTGCCCGGCTGGAGTACAGAGCAGAGATGCGAGCGCTGTATACAGCCGCATCTCTGCTATATTATGGATGATATGTCTATCACTACAGGTAATACTACTCCCATCATGGAACAGTGTGTTCCATGCTGGGAGTAGTAGTACCACCTAAAAAATGTAAAAAAAAAAAAAAAAGAGAGAAACACTTTATTAAACATTAATTAAAATTTTAGTTATAAGAAATTTATATTTCGTTAAATACATTTTTATCCATCACTACTGCATCCTTTTTTTTGCTATTTTTTTTTTTTTGTACCCAACAAATTTTGGGTACCAAAAAAAAAAAAAAAGGTGCCAAAAATGCAATTTCCACACAAATGAAAAAACGCCAGAAAACGCCACACGCAGGACATTGCACTGGTGTTTTTTCAGGTGTTTTTTTCAACCCAAAAAACTTTAGCCTAAGGGAGCTTAGCCTAAGGGAGCGAAACATTATGTTTCACACTAAGTGGAAAGTGTCTTCTGATGTATAGTTTTATAGGTCTGCTCTACCGACTGTGTCTTTTGCCAACATTTTTAAACATCTAGCAAGACATGATAACAATACACTTAGAAGTTAGGCTAAAGTGGTGTGAAAATATATATTGTAGGAGATTAGCTCCATAGAACCAAACAAACACAATCCAGCAGTCAGAGACAGGGGCACAGACATGTTGTTCACACAGGCTTTAGGCTTTTGTTTATTTTTTTTTTTTGTTAGCCCAAACAAAAAGGCTTTAGCTTCAGTCGTAAATAAATAAACAATGATATCAGCTTAATATACAACATCCTCCCTCTCTATGCCGGTGGCTAACTACCAGCCACAAATGTGTGTCCTCTTTTTGAGGCTGCACACCTCAGGACTCTTCACAGCCTCCCAACACAGACTTAGTTACACCTTTTATAAGCCCAGTATTAATCAGTCTCAGCACCTGTGGTAACTTGGAGCCAACCTGTAAACCTAGAATGACCAAGAAAGGGGATGGAATGCCCCACTACCCAGCTGCCTTTCATTCTATAAAAATCCAGGCCTGAAAACAGACTTAAGTCTAATGCAAGTATAGTCTGCTACGTATTTAAAGGGGTACTCCCCTGGAAAAATGTTTTTTTAAATCAACTGGTGCCAGAAAGTTGAACAGATTTGTAAATTACTTCTATTGAAAAACCTTAATCCTTAATCAGCTGCTGTATGCTCCAAAGGAAGTTCTTTTCTTTTTGAATGTCCTTTCTGTCTGATCACAGTGCTCTCTGCTGACACCTCTGTCTATGTCAGGAACTGTCCAGAGCAGTGAGAGGTTTGCTATGGGGATGTGCTCCTACTCTGGACAGTTCCTAAAATGGAGAGTAGTGTCAGCAGAAAGCACTGTGGTCAGACAGAAAGGAACTTCCTTTGTGGCATACAACATCTGATAAGTGCTGGAAGGATTAAGATTTTTAAATAGAAGTCACTAACAAATCTGTTTAACTTTCTGGCACCAGTTGATTAAAGCAAACTGATTTCCGGTGGAGAACCCCTTTAACTATTTCTGTATTCCTTATATATCACCCAGCTTTTTCTGGATATGCACTTCCTAAAATCTGGTAGGTACATATGACAGGTACCTTGGGGAAATCTAGGGTTCTTTGACCACCATTCTTGTCACTTTCTCACCATAGACAAGTATTCCCATATCACACTATGACAAAAGAAAAAGATTGATAATTCACAAGACAATTTTGCCGGAAGGAAATCTCTGCTGTCAAAAGATCATGACATTTCCTACATCAAAACCTTGATCATAGGATTTTGTAACTTAATACATATAATACAAAAAATAATAGCTAATATGACTTGATAAATAGTGCAATGCATTTTAAAGTTTTCAATGAATTGTAAAAGGGGATTCACATGATTACACAATTGGTTATTACATTACTTTCCACCCATGTGAATGATCCCAACCTAGACCAAATTCTTTAAATAACGTGATGACTTATTACCTTAACAGAAAATAGACTTATAAGCTTTGCAAAACCATTGCAATTCTTCCAATGCCAAAGTATTTTTTTTACCAATCTACCAAAAAAATTATTTAAGACCGCTCAGTTGCTCTGTAATTGAAGCTTTATTCAGGGAAATCACTTGAGGATATTGCTATTTCATATCACGCTCTCCTTTGCAGGCAGCCAGGTTTCCGCTCTTTGGTTGTGCATCTATAGGTTTCTGCTGGTCTATTGGATGGCAAAATGGTCTGGACATACAGAAATCTAGGAAAATTAGGATATACTGTATAATATCTAGTTTATAAGTATTAAAGGAAAGCTTGATTTTAGCACTGAAAGACCCCTCTGCCCTTGGCAAAACACAATTTTTACCTTAAAGTGAATGTCATTTTAGCTACAACAACTTGTGCTATTTCCTATTATAGTTCATTACTGATAAAAAAAAAAAAAAAGAGTCATTATGGGTAGAAATATATGGAGAAAATAATAGGAGTTGCTATAAGCCACCAAATATAATGGATGTAGCAAGGAAATAGGTTTCTGACTATAGCTAAAGATAATTATCTGTTCCAAATGATGCAGGGTCTGTCCAGAGGGGGAGCCCTACTGGACTTAATATTTACCAACAGACCTGACAGAGTAAGGCTGGGTTCACATCACATTTTAGGCAATACGGGACAGCATACAGCTGGGGGGAGCTAAAACCGGGAGCTCCCGTATCTCTACCGTATGTGGCCCGTATGTAATGTATTTCAATGAGCCGACTAGAGTGAAGGGCTGACTCCGGTCGGCTCATTTTTGTCCCGTATGCGGTTTTCCCACCGGACCTAAAACCGTGGTCTACCACTGTTTTAGGTCTGGTGGGAAAACCGCATACAGGACAAAAATGAGCAGACCGGAGTCAGCCCTTCACTCTGGTCGTCTCATTGAAATACATTACATACGGTAATAGGTGATATGTTCCGGAGTTCCCCTTTAAGGGCTTCTCTGAGTAGATCAAACTTTGCCCTCCTAAAGTTCATTGTTCTTGTGGCTCCTTGAAAGGATCCCTTATTGAAGGAAAAGTTATAATATAATATATTATAACTTTTCCTTCAATAAGGGATCCTTTCAAGGAGCCACAAGAACAATGAACTTTAGGAAGGCAAAGTTTGATCTACTCAGAGAAGCCCTTAAAGGGGAACTCCGGAACATATCACCTATCCAAAGGAAAAGTGTTTATTCACCGGGGGGTTTATTCACCGGGGGGCAACGCGTTTCGCTGCGCATGCGCAGCTTCATCAGGCAGGGTGCCTGATTAAGCTGCGCATGCGCAGCGAAACGCATTGCATCTAATAAATCCATTGATTTTACTTGGCTGCCTGATGGTTCCTCTCTGCGCCAGACAAACTCCTGACTCCCTGGTCATTCGGTTTTGATTTTAAGATAAAAAAAACTGAAGTACTTACTTCACTACTTCCCCGCCAAGGGCTGGCCCAAAACATTGTGCTGCCTGGGACCAAGAATGAAATGCTGCCCCCATCCGCCCTCCCCCCCCCCCCCCCATTGCATTATATTGATCTATGTTTTCGACGCTAGATTGCTAAGGGCTGTCTATTCTTCAGTTAAATAAAATAGACATGTCTAATCTTTTTGCTCATTCCGCTTTTAAATGCATTGCCATCTATGAGACAATGCATTTCCTAGTGGTCCTGGTGCCGGAATGTTCTGCCAGTGCTTTGCTGTCAGGGGAATGTCCACACAGAGATCTTTCGTGGAGACATTCCACTGTGTGAACATAACCTAATTGTCGGTTTTCTCTAAGACCTTTTTCTAAAATCTTTTTTTTTTTTATCGGATTATCACGCCATCAATTTAATAGCGGCATTTGACAATTGTGGTTCTATGCATTATCAGACTATATATTCTGCTGCTTTCAGTGTATGGCATTCACATATTGTAAAATATGTTTATTCTATGTGGATACCTAGTGTTGCTCCTTTGTTGAACTGTGTGGTCTGGGAGATCATTTCCATCCACTATAAATTACTTTAAGCACCTACTCTATGTTATACAGACATCTTTGCCACCATATAGGAAGGCAAATCTAGAGAATTAATTTTCACAATGGTTCTCCTATTATTCCTCAATGATCAATAAGTTACTCATTTTCTTGTCCACAGCTATATATCTTGTGGAAGCATTGCCTGCATTGCACACCATATGAGCTTTTCCTGACATGATAGATGAAGTTACAGCAGATGTGTCCAATAAAATGATATTCTCTCATGAAATTGTCGAACTTCATGGTATTGAATTGCTATGATGAATGGTAAACTCTGAAATACTTTATCTCACTGAGCAATGCACCAGCCATAGAAGAATGCATGGCACAAGTTGATATTAAATAGGAGATAATATCATGCCTGAATAATATAATTATTTACGGATAGTCTTACATCATATCTGACACATGGCATCATGTGTGGTATTGTATGTGTACCCACGCATGATATTGCCATATAAATTATTTTAACCCCTTAAAGGGGTACTCCGCCCCTAGACATCTTATCCCCTATCCAAAGGATAGGGGATAAGATGTCAGATCGCCGTGGTCCCGCTGCTGGGGATCCCCGGGATCCCCGCTGCGGCACTGCACTATCATTACAGCACAGAGAGAGTTCGCTCTGTGCGTAATGACGGGCCATACATGGGACGGAGCCGCATGACGTCATGGCTCCACCCCTCGTGACATCACGGCCCGTCCCCTTAATGCAAGTCTATGGCAGGGGGCGTGACGACCGCCACGCCCCCTCCCATAGACTTGTAATGAAAGGGGCGAGCCGTGACGTCACGAGGGGCGGAGCCGTGATGTAACGATGCTCTAGCCCCTGTATTGCGCGTCATTACATGCAGAGCGAACTCGCTCTGTGCTGTAATGATAGCGCAGCGCTGCAGCGGGGATCCCGGGGGTCCCCAGCAGCGGTACCGCGGTGAACTGACATCTTATCCCCTATCCTTTGGATAGGGGATAAGATGTCAAGGGGCGGAATACCCCTTTAAGGACATGCACCGTAAATGTATGGCGCTGCATAGCACCTCTTAGCGCACAGCAACGTACATTTACGGTGCGGCTGTGATATGAGCGCAGGAGCTGCGCTCGATTCATTCCCGGTGGGTCCCGGCAGCTGTCAGCAGCCGCGGACCCACCTGTAATGGCGGACATCATCGATCGCGCTGATGTCTGCCATTAACCCCTCAGAGCCGTGATCAATACAGATCACGGCATCTGGGGCAGTGCGGCACTTATAATGGCTGATCTGATCACCCGCGACACTGCCGTGTGGATCAGATCAGCCAAGGTGGCGGACGGAGGTCCCCTCACCTGCCTCCGTTTGTCTCCCGGGGTCTTCTGCACTGATCTGCCTTCCAGCAGACCAGAGGAGAAGATTACGATAATACTGATCAGTGCTATGCTCTATAAATAGGACTGAACAGTATTAGCAATCTAATGATTGCTATAAATAGTGCCCTATGGAGATTAAAAGAGTATAAAATAAATGTAACATTTTTAAATTTTTTAAGTTTAAAAAAAATTTGAAAAATCCCGTCCCCCAACAAAGTTTTAAATCACCCTTTTCTCCCATATTAATACATAAAAGCAAAAAAAATGACAAATAATAAACATATTTGGTATCGTTGCGTGCATAAATGTCCAAACTATAGAAATATAATGTTAATTATCCCCTATGACGAACGGCGTAAACATAAAAAAAAAAGTCACAAATTTCAGCTTTTTTGTCTCATCAAACTACAAAAAAATTGAATAAAAAGCGATCAAAAAGTCACATATACGCAAATCTGGAAAAATAATGAAAAATAAGAAAGTTAGAGGTGGTCAATATAAAGCAATTGAAACCCCTTAAGGACGCAGTGTTTTTCGGTTTTTGCCTTTTTGTTTTTTCCTCCTCACCTTTTAAAAATCATAACCCTTTCAATTTTGCACCTAAAAATCCATATGATGGCTTATTTTTTGCGCCACCAATTCTACTTTGCAGTGAAATCAGTCACTGCACCCAAAAATCTACAGCAAAATGGGAAAAAACTCATTGTGCAACGAAATTGAAGAAAAAACGCCATTTTGCAACTTTTGGGGGCTTCCGTTTCTATGCAGTACATTTTTCAGTAAAAATGACACATGATCTTTATTCTGTAGGTCCATACAATTTAAATAATTCCCCTACTTTTTTTCGGTTTGATTTTGTCATACTTCTGGAAAAAATCATAACTACATGCACGGAAATGTAAATGTATACGTTTAAAATTGTCATCTTCTGACCCCTATAACTTTTTTATTTTTATGCGTATGGGGCGGTATGAGAACTAATTTTTTGCGCCGCGATCTAACATTTTTAGCGGTACCATTTTTGTATTAATCAGACTTTTTGATTTTTTCATGATATAAGAAGCGACCAAAAATACGTTATTTTGGAATTTGGATTTATTTTGCGCGTACATCATTGACCGTGCGGTTTAATTAACCCCTTAACGACGCAGGACGTATATTTACGTCCTGCGCCGGCTCCCGCGATATGAAGCGGGATCGCGCCGCGATCCCGCATCATATCGCGTGGGTCCCGGCGCTCATCAACGGCCGGGACCCGCGGCTAATACCACACATCGCCGATCACGGCGATGTGCGGTATTAACCCTTTAGAAGCGGCGGTCAAAGCTGACCGCCGCTTCTAAAGTGAAACTGAAAGTATCCTGGCTGCTCAGTCGGGCTGTTCGGGACCGCCGCGGTGAAATCGCGGCGTCCCGAACAGCTGATCGGACACCGGGAGGGCTCTTACCTGCCTCCTCGGTGTCCGATCGACGAATGACTGCTCCGTGCCTGAGATCCAGGCAGGAGCAGTCAAGCGTCGATAATGCTGATCACAGGCGTGTTAATACACGCCTGTGATCAGGATGAGAGATCAGTGTGTGCAGTGTTATAGGTCCCTATGGGACCTATAACACTGCAAAAAAAAGTAAAAAAAAAGTGTTAATAATGGTCATTTAACCCCTTCCCTAATAAAAGTTTGAATCACCCCCCTTTTCCCATAAGAAAAATAAAACAGTGTAAAAAAAAATAAAAATAAACATATGTGGTATCGCCGTGTGCGTAAATGTCCGAACTATAAAAATATATCATTAATTAAGCCATACGGTCAATGGCGTACGCGCAAAAAAAATTCCAAAGTCCAAAAAAGCGTATTTTGGTAACTTTTTATAACATTAAAAAATGAATAAAAAGTGATCAAAAAGTCAGATCAAAACAAAAATCATACCAATAAAAACTTCAGATCACGGCGCAAAAAATGAGTCCTCATACCGCCCCGTACGTGGAAAAATAAAAAAGTTATAGGGGTCAGAAGATGACATTTTTAAACGTATAAATTTTCCTGCATGTAGTTATGATTTTTTCCAGAAGTGCGACAAAATCAAACCTATATAAGTAGGGTATCATTTTAACCGTATGGACCTACAGAATACTGATAAGGTGTAATTTTTACCGAAATATGCACTGCGTAGAAACGGAAGCCCCCAAAAGTTACAAAATGGCGTTTTTTTTTCGATTTTGTCGCACAATGATTTTTTTTTCCGTTTCGCCGTGCATTTTTGGGTAAAATGACTAATGTCACTGCAAAGTAGAATTGGCGACGCAAAAAATAAGCCATAATATGGATTTTTAGGTGGAAAATTGAAAGGGTTATGATTTTTTAAAGGTAAGGAGGAAAAAACGAAAGTGCAAAAACGGAAAAACCCTGAGTCCTTAAGGGGTTAATGATACATTTTTATAGTTCGGACATTTACGCACGCGGCGATACCACATATGTTTATATTTATTTTTACTTACATGGTGTTTTTTTTTTATGGGAAAAGGGGGGTGATTTGAACTTTTATTAAGGAAAGGGTTAAATCACATTTATTAACTTTTTTTTTTTACACTTTTTTTTGCAGTGTTATAGCTTCCATAGGGGGCTATAACATTGCATACACTGATTGCTAGCACTGTTTACTACAAAGCCATAGCTTTGCAGTGATCAGTGTTATCGGCGGTCGATTGTTCAAGCCTGCATCTCAGGCTTGGAGCAATCAATCGCCGAAGGGACATGCCGGAGGAAGGTAAGAGGACCTCCGCTCATGTCCCATTTTCACTGCGGTGGTCCCGATCAGCCCCACTGAGCAGCCAGGGAGCTTTCACTTTCGTTTTAGAAGCGGCGCTCAAAGTCTAAAGGGTTAATAGCGCGCGGCACCGCAATCGCTGCCATGCGCTATTAGCCCTGGGTCCCGGCTTCAGATACATGCCGGGACCAACCTGATATGACACGGGGTCACCGCATTATATCGCGGGAGCCGGCCAAGGACGTAAATATAAGTCCTTGGTCATTAAGTTAAGGGTTAAACATACTGATTCTGTAAAAAAAAGTTTGAGATTTTTTAAAAGCAGTACAGTAATAGAAATGTATATAACCATGGGAATCATTTTAATCGTATTGACTTATAAAGGAAACATGTATTTTTTACCGTGAAGTGTACAGCGTGAAAACGAAACCCCCCAAATTTTCAAAATTATGATTTTTGTTTACATTTTCTTACACAAAAAATTGTGTTTTGGGGTTACCATACATTTTAGGGTAAAATGAGTGATGTCATTACAAAGTACAACTGATCACGCAAAAAACAAGCCCTCATATGGATCTGGGAATGTAAATATAAAATAGTTATTAATTTCAGAAGGCAAGGAGGAAAAAACAAAAACGCAAAAATAAAATTGGCTGCGTCCTGAAGGTGAAAATGGGCTGAGTCCTTAAGGGGTTAATTAAAGGGGTAATCCAGGGGGGAAAAATTTTTTTTTTTTTTAATCTCAACTGGCTCCAGAAAGTTAAACAGATTTGTAAATTACTTCTATTAAAAAATCTTAATCCTTCCAATGATTATCAATTGCTGAATTTGAGTTGTTCTTTTCTGTCTGGCAACAATAGCCTCTGCTGACATCTCTGCTTGTCTCGAGAACTGCACAGAGTAGAAGAGGTTTGCTATGGGGATTTGTTTCTACTCTGGACAGTTCCCGAGACAGGTGTTATCAGAGACCACTTAGACAGAAAAGAACAACTCAACTTCAGCAGCTCATAAGTACTGAAAGGATTAAGATTTTTTTAATAGAAGTAATTAACAAATCTGTTTAACTTTCTGGAGCCAGTTGATAAAAAAGTGTTTTCCTGGATAACTTTAAGTGTAAGTAGGGCATTAATCTGGGATTCTATGGGATGTGACAAGCATAGATAACACTTTTTATACAATAGACACCATCCATCATAACATTAAAGCCTAATATTGTGTAGGTCTTCCATGTGCTGCTAAAACAGCTCAGACATGTATTCCACAGTTTTTGTGTGAGACCAGACCAGATGGATTAGCCTTCACTCCTTATGCATGTCAATGAGCCTTGGATGCCATGACCCGGTCCTTGGTTCATCTGTTGTCTTTTCTTGGACCACTTTTGGTAACAAATAACCATTATATATTGGGAACATCCCACATAGGGGAAAAAATGGGGAAATATTAATGATAATTTTTTTGCCGTGAAATACCACCTATTAACCATTTTGCAATCGTGTTCCCACAAATTGGCACACATTGTTGCCTTTTTAGCTGTTGTAAAAGAGCTCAACCATTTAGTTTCAGAGAATAATTGTAAGCGCTGCGGAATCTGTAGGCGCTATGTAAATAAATAAATAAATACAAGGTTTTCCTTAGATCTGTTTCCCAAATTCTCATGCTTGAATTCTTCCGCAACCACTTGTCTTCGTTATAATAAGTATTAACGTTTTTTAGTCCTTTCTCTTTTTCTTTTACGGGTTCCTGGAGCCAAGCATGTAGAACTTTGGGCATGGAACAATGTGAGACTGGGTGTTTTAATAAATGTTTATATAATATTTCATGTGATTTTTTATCTGAATCTTTGAGGTTGTATAGTGATTGCAATTCGCACCCACGAGAATGAGATCTACAGAGGGATTAAGCCTAAAGTAACAGTGCTAGTTGCACACAAGTCCATTATTTTATCTTTATTTGTTTTGTTTGCTATGTTTCCATCGTTACTCTAGTCCTACCTTGGACTAAATAGTTCCTTATTGTTCTACATAACTTACTATTGAAGGGTTGATCGTCGCATATGCGTAATCTTGCAATAATATACTAGTAATATGCATGTACTTATATTATATTATATTATGTGATGGTTCCCCCTATGTAAGAGATGTCATGACTGTTTAACGCTATGTTATAAATGTCTTTCCGAATATACTCGAGTATAAGCACGATTTTTCTTGCTGAAAACACCCCCCTCGGCTTATACTCGAGTGAACTCTCCGCCTGTCAATCCCTTCTCAGTGGTCTTCAACCTGTGGACCTCCAAATGTTGCAAAACTACAACTCCCAGCATGTCCGGACAGCCATCGGCTGTCCGGGCATGCTGGGAGTTGTAGTTTTGAAACATCTGGAGGTCCGCAGGTTGAAGACCACTGCAGCCTTCGTCAGTATCCAGACCCCCCCCCCCTCCTTTAGTTTTCTACTCAACACCCCTTGGTGGGAAGGAAGGGTGAGCTGGTCCGGGCCATCTATGCTGCAGGGACCGTCCGGTGGGGAGGGTTAGTCGTTCTGGGCTGTCCATCTTTACCGGGGGGGCCCTCTTCTCCGCTCTGGACCCGGCCCCGGACTAGTGACGTTGCTTGACGACTACGCACAGGGACGTGCGCATGAACGTCCCTCTCTGTCATCGTCAAGGAAATGTCACTAGTCTGGAACAGGCCCGGAGCGTGGAGAAGAGGGCCTCCCGATGAAAATGGACAGCCCGGAACGACTAACCCTCCCCACTGGACGGTCTAACCCTCCCCACCGGACGGTCCCTGCAGCATAGATGGCCCGGACCAGCTCCCCCTTCCTTCCCACAGAGGGGAGGTGAGTAGAAAACTAAAGGGGGGAGGGGGGTCTGGATGATGACGAATGCCTGCTGACCTCCAGATGTTTCAAATCTACAACTCTCAGCATGCCTGGACAGCCATCGGGAGTTGTAGTTTTGTAACATCTGGGTCGGGTCGGCTTATACTTGAGTATATACGGTATGTTTATGTTTTGAAAACCCAATAAAAAAGATTATAAAACTTGGGAACATCCCACAGGTCTTTCAGTTTGGAGCTGATCCCACCCAGTCATCTAGTTGATAGCTGGCTATGTGAAAAGGGTTAAGATTCTTATACTTGCTAATTTTTCCTGCTTCCATCACATCAAGTTCAAGAACTGACTGTTAACTTGCTTCCTAATATATCTCACCCCCTGACACATGTCACAACACAATAAATGTTTCTCACTTGACCTGTTTTGGCTGGTGTATGTTTAAAATAGAAACCTATACAGACAAACGCACTGTAGATTCACATAAATATAATGTACGTCTACTGTACATACAGTCCATAAGAATAAAATAGAAGTTGGCACTGCCATGTACCCTAACAGAGTTCAAATGTCCATAGCCTGCTCACCTATAAAACACAGCCTTGCTGTAATCTCCGTGGTGCTCAATCTGTAAGGTCACATCCAATATATTGCAAATGCATACCCTGTTCCAAATTATTATGCAAATTATATTTTCCTGATTTACCTAAATAATTGATGTAAATAACAGTCAGCATAATCCTCATGTTATCAACTATTAAGAGTACAATTCAAATTTTATTGAATAAACCTCCTAATGATAATAGTATTTTTTTCAAACGTAAAAACTTACAATCAAAACGCTTTATATGTCGTAAAGAACTGAAAATTGTTATTTGTTGTGTTTGAAGAATATTTACTGAAATCAAAAGCTATTTCAATCAAACTTTTAACAACATTTTAACTTTTTAAACATTTTAAAAGGTCACGTTACATTTTAACATAGGACCCCTTATTTGATAGCAGTTTCACAATTCTTGCATCAATTGAACATACAAGTTTTTGGACTGTTTCTGCTTGAATTTGTTTGCAAGATGTCAGAATAGCCTCCCAGTGTAATGTCCGTTTATTTGTTTTTGTGTTTTTCTGCCCTGGGGTCTGTGTCAGACACTGGTTTTTATGTCTGAGCAGTTTCTGTGCTATTTCTTCCTAGTCTTGGAAGAGTTAGGCTAGGTTCACACTACGGGATTTCCACCTGCAAGTCCCCTTTGAAATTGCAGGCAGAAATTCCGCTTACTAAAATGTAAAGTGAAGTGAATGGGTTTCCGTTCACAAATTCCCACTTCAGAATTTGTGAAGCGGAATTTGTGAATGAAAAATCCGCTTGAAAATTTCTGCCTGAAGAATGGCGTTGCTCATTCTTCAGGCATAAATACTCGGGGAACGCATTGAAATCTATTGGAGCTTGCAGTGTCTGCGCAGTCCTAGCTGGCTACACTCGGACTCTCCGGTTGGAAATGTCCTGCCCTGAGATTCTGCAGTGTGAACCTATCCTTAAGGTTTTCACCCTTTTGCAGTTCGGGTGTCGCTTTAAATCCCCAGCTCAGCCTGTATTCTGTGCTGGTGACCATGTCTGCTTTATCATGCACCTTGTATTTATCTTGTAATGTTTCTGAGTGTTAATCATGGTAAATTGTCTTGTTTATTATAGATTTTAGTCTGAAGTACATTTGTCGGTTTTAAGATTATTGTATGTCCGTTCTGCTTTAGCCTTGTATCTTAGTCTGTGTTCACACTGTGAGTCTCGCTTTTATAATTCCTGTTCTGGTATCCTGGTTCCTCCACTTTGTGGTTTTTGGATTTTCTTGGTTATTGGTTTTTATAGAGTTTGTGATAGCTGATCTTAAGTGTTTTTTAGTACTTGCACTGATCATAGTGTACAAGATCACTGATGTAGTGTTTCCTATGTGCATTACAATTGTTCTATAGGGTACTTTGTAGTTTATCACTGATCTGTGTTCTCTAAACTAGAATCCGTTTATGTTAGTGTTCTGTGTCCAGTGTGAACAGTGTTCTATTTTCCTGATCTGTTTAGTATTCAGTTCATCTGTTCATCCCCTGCATCTTCTGGTTTCTGCTGTATACTTATTCCATACCTTGTCTTGTTCATTTATTCATGTCTGCCGTTTATCTTGGTGCATTGTCATGCATGAAGATGATTTTATGATGGAAAGCGTAGTTCTTCCTGTCACGATTCGGCAGGCTGGAGGTGGATCCTCTGTGCCAGAGAGGGATTGGCGTGGACCGTGCCGGTGGACCGGTTCTAAGTTGCTACTGGTATTCACCAGAGCCCGCCGCAAAGCGGGATGGTCTTGCAGCGGCGGTAGCAACCAGGTCGTATCCACTGGCAACGGTTCAACCTCTCTGACTGCTGAGAAAAGCGCGGTACAAGGGAGTGGACAAGAGCAAGGTCAGACGTAGCAGAAGGTCGGGGCAGGCGGCTAGGTTCGTAGTAAATGGTGATAGCAGATGGTAAAGAACACAGTAGAGGTAACACAGAGTAGCTTTCTCAAGGCACAAGGCAACAAGATCCGGCAAGGGAGTGCAGGGGAATTGAGGTATAAGTAGGGAGTGCACAGGTGGAAACTAATCAGGAAGATTGGGCCAGGCACCATCATTGGTGCACTGGCCCTTTAAATCTCAGAGAGCTGGCACGCGCGTGCCCTAGAGAGCGGAGCCGCGCACGCCAGAGCATGACAGCCGGGGACCGGGACAGGTAAGTGACTTGGGATGCGATTCGCGAGCGGGCGCGTCCCGCTATGCGAATCGCATCCCCGCCGGCAACGTCAGTGCAGCGCTCCCGGTCAGCGGGTCTGACCGGGGCGCTGCAGGGAGAGAAATGCCGCGAGCGCTTCGGGGAGGAGCAGGGACCCGGAGCGCTCAGCGTAACAGTACCCCCCCCCCCCTTAGGTCTCCCCCTCTTTTTGTCGGGATGTCGCTCCACCTGGGACGAGGACATTGGGAGCGATTGTAGAGTCTCCTTCTGGGGGACAGTGAAGCCCTGGGCAGACCGGTCAGACGGAGTGGGAATGGGGAGGGGGGGCAGAGGGTGAGGCTTGGCATAGTCCTGATAGGCCTTGGGGAGACCAGGCACAGGAGGAGACACTGAGGCCCGACAGACGGGGCTGGGAGCAGACGTGAGGCATTTCTTGCGGCAAACACCACTTAGTTTAAACACCATTCGAGTTTGATTAAAACATAGCTTTTACTGATATTAGTAAAAAATAATAGTAATAAGGGGTACACACATAAATTGGGGGCGTAAGGAAAAAAGGGGGTACAGGTGAAACCCTATTCTAAGCGTCCCTAATCAATTCTAATCCTAATATAAGTGTGGAAATAGAAAGAGAACAATAGAGAGGGGGGTAGTACAATACAATCTTAAAATTGTGGTAGGTCTCTTTTACCTACGCGTTTCGCCCTCCTTAATGAAGGGGGGACTCATCAGGGACAAGAGAACCACAAAAACATAAATGATATGAATGGGTGTACCTGATAGAACATGTACAATAAAGTAATCAATAATATGATAAAGAGTAGCAGAAATTAGCAGGCGTCTTAGAGAGGAAGTCTGTGTCAGTCTTAGTCAGAGATATGTCTTAGAAATATAGTGCAATTTACATAGAGGATGATGCAGATACAGTGAACATATATGTCCAATATGTAATACATATGCATTAATGATACACATCCACTATAGAAGTTGATGGCTTCAGAGGGTATTAAACAAATAAAAGCCTGTGTTATGCATACAAAAGGTAACAGCCGCACTGTTGAAAAAAGAGAAAAAATCTCACTTAGAAAAAATATATTCATAGGTAGAGATTAATAATATTACTCATAAAGCGTTTAGAGGGCTTACCCAAAATTGGATATTGCACAACAGGCTACCAGATATATTGTTCATATAACCATATACATGACCACAGATTCCTACAGATGGCAATAATTGGATGGAAAATAGAAAAACATAGAGACAAATTAATGATGAACCCCCATTAGATGTCAAGAGAACACTGTGTTTACCAAGGATCTATGTACGGCTCACCTGGATATTAGGCCAGAATGCAGTTAGATGTAAGGCACATCCAATATAAACAGATGTACATAAGTCTGGAGTTCTAGATCACTAGATCAAGACAAGAACATGACATAACTACAATGTATAGTGAGCTTTTCTAAACAATAGGCCAGTTAGATACAAACAGGCAACAATTCAAAGGAAATCCTACCTGGGATATTTTTGGTAGGAATAACAACACCTGATGCTGGTGATGCTGGTGATAGAATTGTGCTCTATGGCGGTATGGTATCCCGCACTATAAAGTAAAATCCAGCATGGATTTAGTAAAGCAAAAATACTGGTACAAAGGTGTATCAAGAAAAGAGAAAATATATATATTTGCAGACCTGATAGTGATGCCGTGTAGATGAATATCGATGTGCCACGAGGACGCCGCATACTGTTTTGGTAGGCGCTCAGGTTTAAATACCCTGCCCGGATGTTAATAGGCAGTGTTATTTCCGGTCGTGTGGAACGCATATTGCGTTCCACAAGATAGCTAGACCGGAAATCGG
Source organism: Hyla sarda (assembly GCF_029499605.1). NCBI lineage: Eukaryota > Metazoa > Chordata > Amphibia > Anura > Hylidae > Hyla > Hyla sarda. The sequence goes on along the minus strand of NC_079192.1, from coordinate 371,088,612 downwards.
CGCATGTGGCCAAACCGGAAGTTGATGACTATCGTCACTTCCGGGGCTGTGGAGCGCAGTATGCGTTCCACAGCCGTATATGTTTCCAATACATAATGATTGGAACGCAAAGCGTTCCACATTAACAAGAATAGATCAAATCATTCTATATAAATGTAAAAAGTGGCATCCTGGGGATACGGTAGGTATACGAATTACACAGTCAGGTGAAAAAGGGAGAAGATATAAAAGGGGGAACAACTGATGGACAATATGTCAGAATATGGAAGGAATAAGCCACAGAGAGCCTGCATTACTGTAAGATAAACCAGATATGTTAGAGCGAGAAAGTTATCAGATACTTGTCGTGATAGACCTGAAGTAAGTAAAATACAATAAAATAAAGTACAGTAAGGCTGTTCAAATGAATGAGGTGAATGATAAGGCTGTTCAAATGAATGAGGTGAATGATAGACAATCATTGAGTCCAGAGGGTGTAACTGTATGGAGGCGATAGATCCATCTAGCCTCAGTTTGTAACAGTAATTTGTCCACATCACCTCCTCTAGTATCTAGTTTAACGGTTTCTATCATCTGAAATTGAATTTGGAGGGGGGCACTGGCATGAAACCTATGCATATGATTCGCCAAGGTTTTATCGCGTTTATTTTTAATATCCCCCACATGTTCAAGGATGCGCCTCCTAAATTCCCTATGTGTTTTACCCACATAGCCTTTAGGGCAATTACATGTGGCTAGATATACCACATTATTAGTCTTACAGTTAGCATAGTGGAAGTTTTTGAAGGTCTTATTGTCCTGTTTTTGAAGTTTTTGAAGGTCTTATTGTGCTGTTCCTTTTTTGGACAAAGCCATTCCAGGTCAGAATCAGCGAATGTAACATCAGATAACCAGATCATCAATTTGTCAAATCACGTTCTAACAAATCATGAAGTCACAGTCCTCAGACGAGGACTGTCCTTTGTCCCGACATCAAAACCTTCAGCTTTTGAATGGATCAAGGACATTCATCTATTTGGACGAAAGCTCAAGTGGAAGAAGTTTTTTAAATTACAAGATATACGCACATGCTCCAATTTGGGGATTGAGGTTGATGATTTGGAGGGAATCTCCAATTTGAGAGATTTACTCTCAGATAATGAAAAAAATCCTGGTGAGGGACCATTCACTAGTCTAAAAAATAAAAACACCACATATCCACCGGTGGGTGAACAAGACAATATTGACATTTTTGTCGACACTGTCTGTTCAGAGATAGAAGCCATTGTCTCCAATTTTCATATTGCTGATTATAATTTATCCTATCATGAATATCAGGCACTGAAGAATCTCCAATCCGACTATTCCCTCATAATAAAACCTTCGGATAAAGGAGGCAATCTGGTCCTTATGAATAATCAGGACTACATAAAAATGTGCCTGAATGTCCTTGGAGATAATTCTACCTACATCAACCTGGAAATTAATCCAACATCTAACTTCCTGAGAAATTTACAAACTATCTTACTGGAGGCCAAGAACAACAATCTGATTGATGAAAAGGAGCTATCTTTCCTGCTACCTAAGCAACCCCGCCTTGCTACATTTTATGGACTTCCTAAAGTCCATAAGGGCTTACATCCTTTGAAGTGCAGACCTATAGTGTCCGGAATTAACAATCTGACTCAAAATATCAGCATCTATTTAGACCAAATCTTACGTCCTTTTGTCACAAGCCTACCGTCTTACTTACGAGACACTACAGATTTACTTCTCAAATTGGAAGGGATAACTATTGAAGAACACTATTGGCTCTGTTCAATAGATGTAGAGTCTCTCTATAGCTCGATTTTGCACTCTGCTGGGATTGAAGCAGTTCGTTTCTACCTGAAAAGTAGGAGTACTTACCTTGTCCCACATAATGAATTTGTCATCACGTTGCTTGAATTTGTCCTCAAACATAATATTTTCACCTTCAACTCCAAGATCTACCACCAGCTCAGGGGGACGGCAATGGGGAGCCCTGTGGCTCCCTCCTATGCCAACCTCCTCCTGGGCTGGTGGGAGGAGACGGTGGTTTTTAATGAGCAAGCCCACTCCCACTATCTTGAACATGTTATATACTGGGGCGGTATATTGATGACATTGCGATTATCTGGTCAGGTACGGCCAATTCTTTTAAGAAGTTTGTGGCTGATTTAAATATCAACAACCTTGGCCTAAAGTTCACATTTGAGATCAATCAAAACTCTCTGTCATTTCTAGATGTCCAACTGGAACGAAACATTCAGGGTTCCCTTGATACAAAAATTTTCCGGAAACCCACTGCAGGAAATAACATTTTGAGATGGGATAGTCATCATCCCACCCCACTGAAGAAAGGGATTCCTAAAGGCCAGTACCTCAGAGCACGCAGGAATTGCTCAAATGAGGCATCCTTTAGAACTGAGGCTAACCTAATGAGAGATAGATTCAAGCAACGGGGCTATCCGGATAAAGTATTGAAGGAAGCCTATGCTAATGCTAAACAACAGATGAGGACACAGTTGTTACAACCAAGAGAACACACTACATCGATAGAAAATCATCCTCGTATTATTGCAACCTTCGATGCAGCAGCAGGTGAAATTAGCCAGACTATCAAAAAATACTGGCCTATATTAAAATCTGACACACTTGTGGGTTCACTGGTAGAAGATCATGCCTCTATTACCTACAGGAGATCCAAAAACATCGGGGATATTCTAGTACACAGTCATCTGACCACACCAAAAAAAATGGGATGTTGGTTGGATGTAAAAACTGTAGGCACCTACAAATGTGGGTCCTGCAAGGCTTGTAATTTTGTGAAGGTAACAAAAACCTTCAATCGATATACGGACAATAAGACCTTCAAAAACTTCCACTATGCTAACTGTAAGACTAATAATGTGGTATATCTAGCCACATGTAATTGCCCTAAAGGCTATGTGGGTAAAACACATAGGGAATTTAGGAGGCGCATCCTTGAACATGTGGGGGATATTAAAAATAAACGCGATAAAACCTTGGCGAATCATATGCATAGGTTTCATGCCAGTGCCCCCCTCCAAATTCAATTTCAGATGATAGAAACCGTTAAACTAGATACTAGAGGAGGTGATGTGGACAAATTACTGTTACAAACTGAGGCTAGATGGATCTATCGCCTCCATACAGTTACACCCTCTGGACTCAATGATTGTCTATCATTCACCTCATTCATTTGAACAGCCTTATCATTCACCTCATTCATTTGAACAGCCTTACTGTACTTTATTTTATTGTATTTTACTTACTTCAGGTCTATCACGACAAGTATCTGATAACTTTCTCGCTCTAACATATCTGGTTTATCTTACAGTAATGCAGGCTCTCTGTGGCTTATTCCTTTCATATTCTGACATATTGTCCATCAGTTGTTCCCCCTTTTATATCTTCTCCCTTTTTCACCTGACTGTGTAATTCGTATACCTACCGTATCCCCAGGATGCCACTTTTTACATTTATATAGAATGATTTGATCTATTCTTGTTAATGTGGAACGCTTTGCGTTCCAATCATTATGTATTGGAAACATATACGGCTGTGGAACGCATACTGCGCTCCACAGCCCCGGAAGTGACGATAGTCATCAACTTCCGGTTTGGCCACATGCGCCGATTTCCGGTCTAGCTATCTTGTGGAACGCAATATGCGTTCCACACGACCAGAAATAACACTGCCTATTAACATCCGGGCAGGGTATTTAAACCTGAGCGCCTACCAAAACAGTATGCGGCGTCCTCGTGGCACATCGATATTCATCTACACGGCATCACTATCAGGTCTGCAAATATATATATTTTCTCTTTTCTTGATACACCTTTGTACCAGTATTTTTGCTTTACTAAATCCATGCTGGATTTTACTTTATAGTGCGGGATACCATACCGCCATAGAGCACAATTCTATCACCAGCATCACCAGCATCAGGTGTTGTTATTCCTACCAAAAATATCCCAGGTAGGATTTCCTTTGAATTGTTGCCTGTTTGTATCTAACTGGCCTATTGTTTAGAAAAGCTCACTATACATTGTAGTTATGTCATGTTCTTGTCTTGATCTAGTGATCTAGAACTCCAGACTTATGTACATCTGTTTATATTGGATGTGCCTTACATCTAACTGCATTCTGGCCTAATATCCAGGTGAGCCGTACATAGATCCTTGGTAAACACAGTGTTCTCTTGACATCTAATGGGGGTTCATCATTAATTTGTCTCTATGTTTTTCTATTTTCCATCCAATTATTGCCATCTGTAGGAATCTGTGGTCATGTATATGGTTATATGAACAATATATCTGGTAGCCTGTTGTGCAATATCCAATTTTGGGTAAGCCCTCTAAACGCTTTATGAGTAATATTATTAATCTCTACCTATGAATATATTTTTTCTAAGTGAGATTTTTTCTCTTTTTTCAACAGTGCGGCTGTTACCTTTTGTATGCATAACACAGGCTTTTATTTGTTTAATACCCTCTGAAGCCATCAACTTCTATAGTGGATGTGTATCATTAATGCATATGTATTACATATTGGACATATATGTTCACTGTATCTGCATCATCCTCTATGTAAATTGCACTATATTTCTAAGACATATCTCTGACTAAGACTGACACAGACTTCCTCTCTAAGACGCCTGCTAATTTCTGCTACTCTTTATCATATTATTGATTACTTTATTGTACATGTTCTATCAGGTACACCCATTCATATCATTTATGTTTTTGTGGTTCTCTTGTCCCTGATGAGTCCCCCCTTCATTAAGGAGGGCGAAACGCGTAGGTAAAAGAGACCTACCACAATTTTAAGATTGTATTGTACTACCCCCCTCTCTATTGTTCTCTTTCTATTTCCACACTTATATTAGGATTAGAATTGATTAGGACGCTTAGAATAGGGTTTCACCTGTACCCCCTTTTTTCCTTACGCCCCCAATTTATGTGTGTACCCCTTATTACTATTATTTTTTACTAATATCAGTAAAAGCTATGTTTTAATCAAACTCGAATGGTGTTTAAACTAAGTGGTGTTTGAAATTCAATTCTTATCACCAAGAGTTCTTTATCATTGTAAGGTTTTGGTACCTACTATCCTTACCATAAGTTGTGTTGATTTCTTGCGGCAAGCAGGACCCCAATTCTCGATCTCCCCGGTGGTCCAGTCAAGGGTGGGAGAATGGTGCTGGAGCCATGGCAGACCGAGAAGGACTTCAGATGTGCAGCCGGGCAAAACCAAAAATTAAATTTTTTCGAGATGTGGTCCAATGTTCATAAGCAGAGGCACTGTGCGATAACGCACAGTGCAGTGCAACTTGACTCCGTTGACTGAAGAAATGTAGAGCGGCTTGATGAGACGGGTCACCGGGATGCAGTACCTATCAAGCAAAGAGGCCAGAATAAAATTTCCAGAAGAACCAGAGTCCAAGACGGCCACGGCAGAGAAGGAGGAGTTGGCAGAAGGAGATGGTCTTGCAGCGGCGGTAGCAACCAGGTCGTATCCACTGGCAAGGGTTCAACCTCTCTGACTGCTGAGAAAAGCGCGGTACAAGGGAGTAGACAAGAGCAAGGTCAGACGTAGCAGAAGGTCGGGGCAGGCGGCTAGGTTCGTAGTAAATGGTGATAGCAGATGGTAAAGAACACAGTAGAGGTAACACAGAGTAGCTTTCTCAAGGCACAAGGCAACAAGATCCGGCAAGGGAGTGCAGGGGAAGTGAGGTATAAGTAGGGAGTGCACAGGTGGAAACTAATCAGGAAGATTGGGCCAGGCACCATCATTGGTGCACTGGCCCTTTAAATCTCAGAACTGGCGCGCGCGCCCTAGAGAGCGGAGCCGCGCGCGCCAGAGCATGACAGCCGGGGACCGGGACAGGTAAGTGACTTGGGATGCGATTCGCGAGCGGGCGCGTCCCGCTATGCGAATCGCATCCCCGCCAGCAATGTCAGTGCAGCGCTCCCGGTCAGCGGGTCTGACCGGGGCGCTGCAGGGAGAGAAATGCCGTGAGCGCTTCGGGGAGGAGCAGGGACCCGGAGCGCTCAGCGTAACACTTCCTTCTGTACCAGGGAAGAAAGTGGTCAGTCAGAAACTCCACATACTTTGCAGAGGTCATCTTTACTCCTTCGTGGACCCTAAAGGAGCCGACCAGCTCTCTTCCCATGATTCCGGCCCAAAACATGACTCCACCACCGCCTTGCTGATGTCGCAGACTTGTTGGAACAGGGTGGCCGTCAACCAACCATCCACTACTCCATTTATCTGGACCATCCAGGGTGGCACGGCACTCATCAGTGAACAGGACTGTTTGAAAATTAGTCTTCATGTATTATTCTGCCCAATGCAGCCATTTCTGCTTGTGACCATTGGTTAGTGGTGGCTGAATAGAAGGTTTATGCACAGTTGCAAGACTCTGGAGGACTCTACACCTTGATGTCAATGGGACTCCGAAGGCACCAGCAGCTTCAAATATCTGTTTGTGCTATGTAATGGTATTTTAGCATCTGCTCTCTTGAACCAATGCATGGATCTGGCAAAAATCTTCCTCAATGTGCCTTTATCTGCTTGAACCCATCTGTGCTCTGAATCAGCCACAAGTCTCTTAATAGTGCAATGATCACACTTAGGTTTTCGTGAAATATCTAATGTGTTCATACCTTGTCCAAGGCATTGAACTATTTCCCTCTTTTCGGCAGCAGAGAGATCCTTTCTCTAACCCATATTGCTTGAATATGGTGCTCTGCTTAATAACTTTAGCAGTTTTTCCTTAAATTTCTGATTTCCAGGGCTCATCTGGTAATCTAATTATCACAGGTGTCCGAGATTGTTTTCAGTGATCAAAAGAGCCCTGAGACACAATGTCATCAGTATTTAATCTTTGTGACACTTAAATAGAATTTGAGTTATAATTTGGAACAAGGTGTAGATATTATATGATGGCACTCACTTGTTCTCAGCAATGGAGGCTTTATTAAAAGAGTTGGGTCGCCAATACAGACATAGGGCAATGGGTAATTTTTTACACTAGCATCAGCACTTCCTCATGACCTTTAGCCTTTCTCTAGATCACCACCCTTGTATACAATTTTTTTTTAACCCTGTAAAGAAAAACAAAGCATTAAAATTTACATCAATATTGCAGGATGAAGATTCCATAGAGCACATAGATGAAAAAAATCTTCAACTGACATAATATTTTAGAAAAAAGGAGAAAAAAAATAGCAGTAGAGATGAGTGAATTTTTGAAAAATTTGTTTCGTTCCAAATTTATTTGCGGTAAATCACTATTAAAAACAGCTATTTCTGGCATACAGAGAGGCTCAATAGGGGTGTAGAACACTTTGCTTTGTCCTAACACGCATAGGGAGTGTGCTGTGTTAATGAAATAATACTGTTATTCAGTATTACATGCAAATTACAGGCATCGCTATAAGAATCACTGCCGCAGAGCGTCTGGATGTGGCAGATTTTTTATGTGATTTTTATTTAATTTCATTAGAATTTATTATTATTTAAACAGAGTACCCATTCTGGTGAGCATCGATCAAGGCCATCTACCACCTGTTCCAGCCCATGCCTCTCAGTGCACCCCTATACTCTCAGTATCCACTTGAAAAGGGAAGGACTGCAGTACCAGCAACTTGGACAGGAGCCCATTCAGCTTCTGTGCCATTGGATAAGTGGGCGCATAAAGCTAGAAGTGGCTACAGTGAAAAAGCTTGTACTTGTATCTTAACCACTCAAGGACCCACCTGTACGCCCATGGGAATTTTGGTCTCTGCCGCACGCTGGGCATGGACCAGACTGGGATGACTGCTGATGACAGGAGTGAGGTGGCACGGGTGACCGATCAATCACTGTCCTGCTGGGCAGTGATCGGGGCCGAGATCGGGGCCGACAGGGGCGGTCCCAGTGGCAGAAGCGGTAGCAGCAGCGACGATGATCTTAGCGGTGCAGGCAGCCGGACACAGCAGGAGGTGAGGGCTGTTCACCTCCTGCTGTTGCTTAGCAACAACTCTCAGCATGCACAGCCAAAGGGCATGCTGGCAGTTGTAGTTTTGCAACAGCTGGAGTTCCAACTACAACTCCCAGCATGCCCTTTGGTAGTCCGTGCATGCTGGGGGTTGTAGTTATGCAACAGCTGTAAGCACATTTTTTCTATGAAAACGTGTGTGTCTAGCTGTTGCATAACTACAACTCCCAGCATGCACAGACTACCAAGGACATGCTGGGAGTTGCAGCAGTGTGCCTCCAGCATGCCCTTTGGCATCCCTTCGACTGTCAATGCATGCTGAGTGTTGCAGTTTTGCAACAGCTGGAGACACATTGGTCGTGAAACAGAGTGTGTGTCCTAACTCAGTGTTTCGCAACCAGTGTGCCTCCAGCTGTGTCTAAAATACAACTCCCAGCATGCACTGAGAGACAGTACATGCTGGGAGTTCTAGTTTTGCAACAGCTGGAGGCACACTGGTTGCAAAGTTATGTAACAAACTCTCAGTGTTGCGCAACCAATGTGCCTCCAGCTGTTGCATAACTACAATTTCCAGCATGTATGGTCTGTCAGTGCATGCTGGGAGTTGTAGTTTTGCAACAGCTGGAGGTTTGCCCCCCCCCCCCCCCATGTGAATGTACAGGGTACATTCACATGGGCGGGTTTACAGTGAGTTTTCTGCTGCAAGTTATAGATGCAGCAAACTTTCCGCCGTAGCTCAAACTCACAGCTCAAACTCACAGCTCAAACTCCCTGTAACCCCGACCATGTGAATATGCCCTAAAATCACTACACTGCACTACACTACACAAAATAAAAAGTAAAACACTACATATACATATACCCCTACAAAGTCCCCTCCCCCCAATAAAAAAAAAATAAAGGTTTGTACGGCACTGTTTTCAAAATGGAGCCTCCAGCTGTTGAAGAACAACAACTCACAGTATTGCCAGACAGCCACTGACTGTTAAGGCATGCTGGGAGTTTTGCAACAGCTGGAGACACCCTGTTTGGGAAACACTGCCATATGGTATATTGGTGGCGGATGCAAATTCACAATATAAACCTCAAATGCACATGGCGCTCTATCTTTGCAGCCCTGTTGTATTTCAAGGAAATAGTTTAGGGCCACATATGGGGTTTTTCCATACTCGGGAGAAATTGCGTTACAAATTTTGGTGGGCTTTTTCTCCTTTTACCCCTTATGCAAAGGTTAAGTTGGTGTCTACACCAGCATGTTAGTGTAAAAAAATAACATTTTTACACTAACATGCTGGTGATGCCCCAAACTTTTAATTTTCAAAAGTGTTGAAAGGAAAAATAGACCCCCAAAATTTGTTATGCGATTTCTCCTGAGTATGGAAATAGCCCATATGTGGGTTTAAAGTGATCTGCGGGCGCACAACAATGCTCAGGAGTGAGAGCCCACTATGTACATTTGAAGTCTAAATTGGTGATATACACAGGGGTGGCTTATTTTACAGTGGTCCTGACATAAACGCAAAACAATAAATACCCACATGTGACACTTTTTTGGGAAACAACGCCCCTCATGGAATGTAACAAGGGGTATAGTGAGCCCTAACACCCCACAGGTGTTTGACACATTTTTGTTAAAGTTGGATGTGAAAATGAAAAAAAAAAATTTTTCACTAAAATGCTGGTGTTACCCTAAATTTTACATCTTCACAAGAGAGAATAGCAAAAAAGCCCCCCAAAATTTGTAACCCCATTTCTTCTGAGTAAGAACATACCCCACATGTGGATGTAAAGTGCTCTACGGGTGCACTACAATGCTCAGAAGAGAAGGCACGCCATTGGGATTTTGGAGAGAGAATGTGTCCGAAATTGAAGGCCGCGTGTTGTTTACATAGCCCCTATAGTGCCAGTAGGGATTGACTTCCAATGGATGGTGGGTCTCCACGGCGCTAACCAGGGACAAACACTTCAGGCCGGTAAAAAGGGATTTTATTAACTACTGCTATTTGCTTGCTTGGGAGGCTGCAGACCGGGCCTTATCACTCACCCACGCTGACCATTGTTGTGTGTGAGCTCACACAAGCACCTGGGGTATAAGCTTTAACAATAAAATTTCTTTGCCACTTCCACCTGGGTGGAGTGCCCACTCTTGTTCCCATAGTGCCAGAACAGTGCCCCCCCCACATGTGACCCCATTTTGAAAACTATACCCCTCTCAGAATTTAATAAGGCATACAGTGAGCCTTTACACCCCACATGTGTCTGACAGATTTTTGGAATAGTGGTCTGTGAAAATGAAAAATTAAATTTTTCATTTCACAGCCCACTGTTCCAAAGATCTGTCAAATGCTAGTAGGGTGTAAATGCTCACTGCACAACTTATTCAATTCTGTGAGGGGTGTAGTTTCCAAAATGGGTTCACATGTGGGGGGGGGGTCCACTGTTCTTGCACCACGGGGGGCTTTGTAAACGCACATGGCCCCGACCTCTATTCCAATCAAATTCTCTCTCCAAAAGTTCAATGGCGTGCCTTCTCTTCTGTGCATTGTAGTTCGCACGCAGAGCACTTTATATCCACATATGGGGTATTTCCATACTCAGAAGAAGTGGGATTACAAATTTTGCTTTTTCTGTTATTACTCCTTGTGAAAATGAAAAAATTGGGGTAACACCAGCATTTTAGTGAAAAAAATCTAAATTTTCATTTTCACGTCCAACTTTAGGAGAAATTTGTCAAACACCTGTGGAGTGTTAAGGCTCACTGTACCCCTTGTTACATTCCTTGAGGGGTGTAGTTTCCAAAATAGTATCCCATGTGTGTGTTTTTTTTGTTTTGCTGTTCTAGCACCATAAGGGCTTCCTAAATGCGACATGCCCCCCAAAAACCATTTCAGCAAAATTTGCTTTCCAAAAGCCAAATGTAACTCCTTCTCTTCTGAGCATTGTAGTGTGCCAGCAGAGTACTTGACATCCACACGTGGGGTACTTCCATACTCAAAAGAGATGAGGTTACAAATTGGGGGGGGGGGGCATTTTCTCCTATTACCACTTGTAAAAATTTTACATTTTGGGGAAAACAAACATTTTAGTGAAAAAAAATTAAAATAAATTTACACATCCAACTTTAACGACAAGTCTTCAAACTCCTGTGGGGTGTTATGGCTCATTGTACCCCTTGTTGCTTGAGGGGTGTCGTTTCCAAAATAGTATGCCAAGTGGGGGGGGGGTTGATGTTCTGGCACCATAGGGGCTTCTTAAATGTGACATGCCCCCCAAAAACCATTTCAGAAAAACTCACTCCAATATCCCACTGTCGCTCCTTCCCTTCTGAGCCCTCTAGTGCACCCACAGAGCACTTAACATACAAATATGAGTTATTTTCTTACTGGAGAGAAATTGGGTTATACATTTTTGGAAGATTTTTCTCCTTCAATATTCCTGTGAAAGGGTTAACAAACTTTTTGAATGTAATTTTGAATACTTTGAGGGGTGCAGTTTTTATAATGGGGTCTTTTATGGGGTATTTCTAATAAGAAGGCCCCCCAAATCCACTTCAAAACTGAACTGGTCCCTGAAAATTTTCGATTTTGAAAATTTTGTGAAAAATTGGAAAATTGCTACCGAACTTTGAAGCCCTCTGATGTCTTCCAAAAGTAAAAACATGTCAACTTTATGATGCAAACATAAAATAGACATATTGTTGTCAGGATCCGGACTGGCAGGAGCTAGCAGGAGCTGGAGGTGGATCCGCTGTGCCAGAGAGGAGATGACGTGGGCCGTACCAGGGGAACGGAGTCTAAGGAGTTACTGGTTTTCACCAGAGCCCACCGCAAAGCGGGATGGTCTTGCTGCGGCAGGTAACCCCCAGGTCGTTCCACCCAGTAGCGACTCAACCTCTCTGGCTGCTGAGATGTGGCAAGGTACAAGAGGATCAGGCAGAGGCAAGGTCAGACGTAGCAAATTGTCAGGGCAGGCGGCAACGGTTCTCAGGCGGTAGTCGATAGCAACAGGTTCAGCAACAGGCAGGGAATACACACAAACGCTTTCTCTAGGGCACTAAGGTAACAAAGATCCGGCAGGAAGCTGTGGGAGGAGATGGTACTTATAGGCAGTGCACAGGTGTAGGCCCAATGAAGTCAAAGCAGAACCTTTAACCCTAGATTAACCACTTTTGACCAGGCACCAATCACTGGTGCACTGGCCTTTTAAATTTAAGAGTCCCGGCATGCCCTATAGAGCGGGGACGCGCACGCTGAGACTGGGAGACCGGAGCACTGCCTGGGGACACACGCTGTGAGCGCACCGAGGTAAGCAGGGTGCCTGGAGCGCTCAGCGTAACAATTGTATATGTGAATCAATATATAATTTATTTGGAATATCCATTTTCCTTATAAGCAGAGAGCTTCAAAGTAAAAAAAAAAAAGCAAAATGTTGTTTTTCTTAAAATGTTTGAATTTTTCACCAAGAAATGATGCAAGTATCGATGAAATTTTACCACTAACATAACGTAGAATATGTAATGAAAAAACTTTCTCAAAATCAGAATGAAAGGTAGAAGCATTCCAGAGTAATTAATGCTTAAAGTGACAGTGGTCAGATGTGCAAAAAATGGCCGGGTCCTCAACCCCTTAAGGGCCAAGTGTTTTTCGTTTTTTCACTTTCGTTTTTTCCTCATTACCTTTTGAAAATCATAACCCTTTCAATTTTGCACCTAAAAATCCATATGAGGGATTTTATTTTTGTGCCACCAAATCTACTTTGAAATGACATCAGTTATTTTACCCAAAAATCTACGGCGAAACAGAAAAAAAAATCATTGTGCGACAAAATTGAAGAAAAAACACCATTATGTAAATTTTGGGGGCTCCCGTTTCCACGCCGTACATTTTTCGGTAAACATGACACTTTATCTTTATTCTGTAGGTCCATGCGATTAAAATGATACCCTACTTATGTAGGTTAGATTTTGTCGTACTTTTGGAAAAAATCATAACTACATGCACGAAAATTTTTACATTTAAAATTGTCATCTTCCGACCTCTATAACTTTTTCATTTTTCCACGTACGGGGTGGTATGAGGGCTCATTTTTTGCACCGTGATCTGAAGTTTTAATGAGTACCAATTTTGTTTTGATCACTTTTTATTCCATTTTTATGGTATGAAAGGTGACCAAAAAAAAACGCTATTTTGGAATTTGGAAATTTTTTGCGCGCACGCCATTGACCGTGCAGTTTAATTTATGATATATTTTTATTGTTTGGACATTTACACACGTGGCGATACCACATATGCTTATTTTTATTATGTTTATATATTTTTTATATGGAATTTGGGAAAAGGTGGGTGATTTAAACTTTTAAGGAAGGGGCTAATGTGTGTGTTTTAAAAATTTTAAAACTTTTTTTTACACTTTTTGTCTCCTTAGGTGACTTTTAGGAGGAATTATTTGATTCCTCATAGAGATCAATGGGGTTACATATAATCCGATTGATCTATGTGCTCTGCGCTTGATTGAGAAAGCCTGGTCCTGCCAGGCTTTATCATTCTGAGCACCAGATCCGGCATGAAAGGAGAGGTAAGCCCTCAGGCTACCTCAGACGTGGATCACCCCATGCCCCCCCCCCCCCCCCCCTGCAATTGCACTGGACCACCAGCTTTGACAGCGGCAATATAAAGGGTTAATAGCCGGCTGCGGCAATCGCCACATGTTGGCTATTAACGCCAGCGCCCAGCTACATACCCCGCGTCATACCCCATTAACGGCCATTGGGCTGGGTCCTTAAGGGGTTAAAATAGAGCCAGTGGTCCTCCTCCAGGCGAGATACCACCTGTTCCAGCCCCTGCCTCTCAGCGCCCCCCTGACTGTGAAAGTGCGAATGTTTCATTTAATCAGATATGGTTCATTGTTATGGCTCCAAGCTGTTTCATTGGTTTCTTGTGATAATTCCACAGGTAATATGACAGCGAAGACCATAGGTGCTCAGTCTTGAAAAGATTACATAGATTTTTTTAAATTTAAGATTTATATTAGATTCCCAAGTTTAATGTCCCGGTGTTTACTTTGGGTTTTGTGGTCATACAGTATTAGTTCAAACTAACAAGGAGTCACATGGTGCCACAATGAAAAAGCCTAGATGTGGCAGCAGCATGAGGAGACCACAGTGGCGCACCAAGGGGGGGACAGGGGGGGGGTGGTTCGCCCCGGGTGCCACTCACAAGGGGGGTGCCATGACGGAGTCACCCCCCCCCCAATCCAGTGGCGTAGCGGCTGGGGTGAGGACCAAACCAGGCGACACCAGCCTGATGGGGTGACACCATGTGACCGGGGTGCCCCCCTCATCTTCAGCTGCTCTCGCTCCTGTCCGTTAGCACCCCATTACCTTGCTCGGCCGACCCCCGTATGCAGCTGTCCTGGCGGCCGGCCCGGGTCTGATGAGGGACATCGCACATGTGACGTCCCTCCGCAGACCCGTGCCAAACAAAGGGTCCACCCCGGGTGCCAAATTCTCCAAATTCTGACACAGCGACAAATTGGCGGCAGCAAGAGGAGACTATATAGTGGCTGAATGACATAGCCTGCAGCTCGCAATAGCATGATGAGACCATATGGCCTCACAATCCCTAAGATTAAAAGAGGAATTTTTTAATTTAAATTGCAGATTTATGGTAGCTAGTGCTACCGAAAAAATTTGTAGGTAATGTCCGTGGCCAAGTAGAATCAGTAAATCATATAGTGGCTGAATGGCACAGCCTGGAGTTGGCAGAAGCATGTAGAGACCATATGGCAGCAGAATGAGACAGCTTGGAGGTGGCAGCAGTAGCAGCATCAAGAGTCCTGAAAGTGGCCCGGTGACAGAGTGGTGTGGTGGGTGGCAATATCAGTACCCGGTGACGAAGGTGGGTGAAAAAAATGTCTGATGTGGAGGAATGTTTGTAACTGGGGAGCAGCGCCTTAAATCTGTTTGGCACTATCCATATTTGTGAAGTGTTGGTGTGGCACCATGGTCAATCTACTCTGATGCACCAGACATTGGTGGCTGGAAATCCTGGCTGATCCATGCCTGATTCATCTTCACAAAGGTCAGTCTCTCCACATTTTTCATGGACAGACAAGATCTCCTTGGGGTGACTATGGCCCCAGCCGCAATAAATACCCACTCTGATGGCACAGTACTGGCTGGGCAGGACAGCTTTACCAGGGCAAACTCTGCTAATTGCGGCCACAAATCAAGTTTGGCTGTCCAGAAGTCCTGCGGATCTTCAAGGTATGTTAGCATGGGCATGTCAAGGTATGCCACGGCCAGCTGGTTCAGTTCCTTCTCCAGGTCTACCTGCTGCTGATAAGTTGCTTCACTATGCGGGTGAAGAAAGGTACTCATCAGCAACTGTAGGCTCAGGCTGCTGCTGATGGAGCTGGTACTGCTCCAGCCAACCCACCCATCCCCAGCAGCCATGTCAGTGGAAGGTGAGCAGAGAGGGCTCCCGAGTCAGACCTGCGAGAGGAAGGATGATGGCGCAGATAGGCATCGACCTACTGACTATGTAGGATGTAAAGGCCCCTAATTTGTGGCAGTAGCGAGGGTCCAATAAGGTGGAGAGCCAGAAGTCATCCCGCTGCCAAATGGTGACAATTCGGCGGTCACTACGCAAGCAAGTGAGCATGCATCGTGCCATTTGTGCAAGTGACTCGGAGGGACTCCCTGACTCCATCTCCACTGCATACTGCCACGGTGTGTCTGGGTCCTCTGTCTCGCCTTCCTCATAACCCTCTATCTCCTCTGGCTGTTCCTGCTCCTCCTCTCCTGTCAGATGACTAGAAAAACTGCCAATTTTGTAAAAACCTAAACTGTGCTCCACTGTGCCCCTCCCCCTCCTGCCCCAGTTCAGCCCCCACAGGGCACCACATCTCCATTGCCCTGAACAGCAGTTTTCAACACGTGTTGTAGGAAATGAAGCAGTGGAATGACGTTGTTCATCCCATAATCCTGTCGACTGACTAATAATGTGGCTTCCTCAAAATGCCTGACCAAACGGCAGGTGTCACGTGTGAGCTGCACCTGGTTGACATTGAAGTTTCACAGGGGGGTCCCCCTATCCGCTTGGATCATTGAGAAATTGGCGATGGCTTTTCTCTGTTCGTATTGTTGGTCCAACACATGGAGGGTGGAATTCCAATGTGTGGCAACTTCGCAAAACAGACTATGTTGGGGGATACCGTTCTGACGCTGCAGCTCAAGGAGGGTGTGCTATGCGGTGTACGAGTGGCTGAAGTGCATGCAGTTTCCTTCCCATTGTTAGGATGTCTTGGAATTGGGAGGGACACTTAAGGAACCGCTTGACAATCAGATTGAACACGTGTGCCATACAGTGCGCATGGCTCAGCCTTCCTTATCGCAGCGAAGACAAGATGTTCTTCCCGTTGTCAGTCACCATGGTTCCCATTTCAAGATTTTGTGGAGTAACCCATGCTCAGATTTCTTTATGAATTACTTTTAGCAGTTCCTCCCCTGTGTGACAAGGCAAACCATGTGAAGAACAGTGTGGCACCTGGTATGCTAAAGGGTATGCTAAAGGGGCACTGAGACATGTCTGTGCAGTAGAGGTTGAGAACACGGTGGAGGATGAGGAGGCGGAGTCGCACACTGTCACAGTACCAACGGCCTGAGAGGGTGGACGAGGAAGCGGCGTGACCTGTCCAAGTTGGTGTTGTGGCTGTGCAGGAACCAAATTCATCCAGTGGGCCATAAAGGACATGTATTGTCCCTGACCATAGTTACAGCTCCAGATGTCGGTGCTGCTGTGCACTTTGGTACACACTGACATGCTCAAGAATTGGCTCACCTTCTCTTCCACAAAATTGTACAGGGCTGTTAATGCCTTCTTCGCAAAGAAATGACGGCTTGGCACTCTCCACCTCTGCTCGGCACAAGCCATCAGTTCTCTGAAAGGTACAGAGTCCACCATTTGAAAGGGAGGGACTGCAGCACCAGCAACTTGGACAGGAGCACATTCAGCTTCTGCACCGTTGGATGAGTGGGCGCATACTGTTGTCTCTTGGACATGGCTTTGCCAATGGATTGTTGGTGGAATGACTAACTAAAAGTAGGAGGAAAAGGAGCATCTGGAGCGACAGAAGGAGGGTATGACACACAGCTCCCTTTGGCTGAGGTGGGGGAGCCTTGGCTGGCTGAAAGAGGGAGCGACGTGCCACTGGGTGATGCAGCAGACTGGACCACTACATCGGACCTATGGTTCTCCTAGGCTACTTTATGGTGGTGCAGCATATGTTGACGCAGGGCCGTGGTGCCAACATTGGGACCCTGGCTACTCTTCACCTTCTGCACACACATTTTGCATGTGGCTATGTTAAGCTCCTCCAGATGCTCGATGAAAAACTGCCACACTGCCGAGTAGCTTATTTTACCACCAACAGTCCGCACTAATTGACTTCTACTGCTCCATCTCCAGGAACCCCTGTTCCACTACCTCCCGGGAAGGTAGGCTGCCACAAAGCAGGCAGTCTCCCCTGGGCACGTTTGGCTCCAGATTTACCACTTCTGCCACCATGCTGACTGCCAACCATGCTACCACATTGCTGGCCCCGCTGCTTCTTCATGGACAACCTGCAACCCTCTTCTCCTGATGATGATGCCCCTTCTGCACCCAGCTTCCAATTGCAATCGGCTTCATCATCATAAACAAGTGTCTGCACGTCACTGATGTCCTCCTCAGGTTCCTCAACAGTGTCTGCTTCAGGACCCTGAACGCTGCCAACACCACCTCCCACGTCCCTCTCCTCATCACTACTTGCCCATGCCAACTGAGGGTTGTGTCTGAGGAACCCACCAACTGTTGACTGGGGGTATCATATGTCACTTGTGATGAAGTGGATAACCGTGTTAACCAATCGATGATGGCAGATGTGTTGCTGGTTGAGACATGAACGCTAGCCGATACCGGGAGCTCAGGCCTCTCGCTGCGACTCCTTCTGCCACTCGCCCCTAGTCTGCTGCGACCTCTGGCTGATGAATTTAGGCCTCTGCCACTCCTCTGTGCACGTCCTGGCACTTCTCTGCCTTACATACTTAGTAAGTATTTGAGGGGAGTACAATACGCTTCAATACGCTTAAAACAGTATTTGTCTAGAACACCAACCGGTGAGTACTTGTGCCTGTCCTTTCACAGTATCTAGGCCCTTGACAGATTATAAGGTACAAAATAGTACACTACTTAGATGCAGGTATGTGATATGAACTTAAGTGGGCACAAAAATGCTCTACACTATGCTTAAAGAAGTAGTGGAGTAAAACACCAGCCGGTGATTACTTTTGCCTGGACTTTCACAATATCTAGGCCCTTGACAGATTAACAGGTACAAAATAGTACACTATTTAGATGTAGGTATGTGGTTTGCACTTATTAAGGGAGAAAAATGTGCTACAGTACGTTTAAAAAACGTATTGGAGTAAAGCACCAACCAGTGATTACTTTTGCCTGGCCTTTCACAGTATCTAGGCCCTTGATAGATTCTAAAGTACAAAATAGTACATTACTTAGATGTAGGTATCTGGTATGCACTTATGAGGGCAGAAAAATGTGCTACAGTATGCTTAACCCCTTAAGGACCGAGCCCTTTTTCACCTTAAGGACCGGAGCATTTTTTGCAATTCTGACCACTGTCACTTTAAACATTAATAACTCTGGAATGCTTTTAGTTATCATTCTGATTCCGAGATTGTTTTTTCGTGACATATTCTACTTTAACTTATTGGTAAAATTTTATGGTAACTTGCATCCTTTCTTGGTGAAAAATCACCAAATTTGATGAAAAAAATGAAAATTTTGCATTTTTCTAACTTTGAAGCTCTCTGCTTGTAAGGAAATGGATATTCAAAATATTTTTTTTTTGGGTTCACATATACAATATGTCTACTTTATGTTTGCATCATAAAATTTATGAGTTTTTACTTTTGGAAGACACCAGAGGGCTTCAAAGTTCAGCAGCAATTTTGAAATTTTTCACAAAATTTTCAAACTCGCTATTTTTCATGGACCAGTTCACGTTTGAAGTGGATTTGAAGGGCCTTCATATTAGAAATGCCCCATAAAAGACCCCATTATAAAAACTACACCCCCAAAAGTATTCAAAATTACATTCAGTAAGTGTAATAACCCTTTAGGTGTTTCACAGGAATAGCAGCAAAGTGAAGGAGAAAATTCAAAATCTTCATTTTTTACACTCGCATGTTCTTGTAGACCCAATTTTTGAATTTTTGCAAGGGGTAAAAAGGAGAAAATTTTTACTTGTATTTGAAACCCAATTTCTCTCGAGTAAGCACATACCTCATATGTCTATGTTAATTGTTCAGCGGGCGCAGTAGAGGGCTCAGAAGGGAAGGAGCGACAAATGGTTTTTGGGGGGCATGTCACTTTTAGGAAGCCCCTATGGTGCCAGAACAGCAAAAAAACACACATGGCATACCATTTTGGAAACTAGACTCCTCAGGGAACGTAACAAGGGGTAAAGTGAACCTTAATACCCCACAGGTGTTTCACGACTTTTGCATATGTAAAAAAAAAAAAATTTTTTTTTTACCTAAAATGCTTCATTTCCCAAAAATTTTACATTTTTAAAAAGTGTAATAGCAGAAAATACCCCCCAAAATTTGAAACCCAATTTCTCCCGATTCAGAAAACACCCCATATGGGGGTGAAAATTGCTCTGCTGGCACACTACAGGTCTCAGAAGAGAAGGAGTCACATTTGGCTTTTTGAAAGCAAATTTTGCTCTGGGGGCATGCCGCATTTAGGAAGCCACTATGGTGCCAGAACATCAAAAAAAAAACACATGGCATACCATTTTGGAAACTAGACCCCTCGGGGAACGTAACAAGGGGTAATGTGAACCTTAATACCCTACAGGTGTTTCACGACTTTTGCATATGTAAAAAAAAAAATTTATTTTTTACCTAATATGCTTGGTTTCCCAAAATTTTTACATTTTTAAAAAGGGTAATAGCAGGAAATACCCCCCAAAATTTTAAGCCCAATTTCTCCCGATTCAGAAAACACCCCATATGGGGGTGAAAAGTGCTCTGCTGGCGCACTACAGGTCTCAGAAGAGAAGGAATCACATTTGGCTTTTTGAAAGCAAATTTTGCTCTGGGGGCATGCCGCATTTAGGAAGCCCCTATGGTGCCAGGACAGCAAAAAAAAAAAAACACATGGCATAACATTTTGGAAACTAGACCCCTCGGGTAACATAACAAGGGGTTAAGTGAACCTTTATACCCCACAGGTGTTTCGTGACTTTTGTATATGTAAAAAAAAAAAAAAAATTGTTACCTAAAATGCTTGTTTTCCCAAAAATTTTACATTTTTAAAAAGGGTAATAGCAGAAAATACCCCACAAAATTTGAAGCCCAATTTCTCCCGAGTACGGCGATACCCCATATGTGGCCCTAAACTGTTGCCTTGAAATACGACAGGGCTCCAAAGTGAGAGTGCCATGCGCATTTGAGGCCTAAATTAGGGATTGCATAGGGGTGGACATAGGGGTATTCTATGCCAGTGATTCCCAAACAGGGGGCCTCCAGCCGTTGTAAAACTCCCAGCATGCCTGGACAGTCAGTGGCTATCTGGCAATACTGGGAGTAGTTGTTTTGCAACAGCTGGAGGCTCCGTTCTGGAAGCAGTGGCGTACCAGACGTTTTTCATTTTTTTTATTGGGGAGGGGAGGGGGGCTGTGTAGGGGTATGTGTATATGTAGTGTTTTTTACTTTTTATTTTATTTTGTGGTAGTGTAGTGTAGTGTTTTTAGGGTACAGTCACACGGGCGGGGGTTCACAGTAGTTTCTCGCTGGCAGTTTGAGCTGCGACAGAAAATTTGCCGCAGCTCAAACTTGCAGCCGAATACTTACTGTAATCCTCCGCCCATGTGAGTGTACCCTGTACGTTCACATTGGGGGGGGGAAACATCCAGCTGTTGCAAAACTACAACTCCTAGCATGTACGGTCTATCAGTGCATGCTGGGAGTTGTAGTTTTGCAACAGCTGGAGACACACAGGTTGTGAAACACCGAGTTTGGTAACAAACTCAGTGTTTTGCAACCAGTGTGCCTTCAGCTGTTGCAAAATCTACAACCCCCAGCATGTACGGACAGCGGAAGGGCATGCTGGGTCTTGTAGTTATGCAACAGCCGGAGGCATACTACATTGGCTGGGGATGCTGGGGATTGTAGTTATGCAACAGCTGAAGACACACTGGTTTACTACTTAACTCAGTGTGCCTTCAGCTGTTGCAAAACTACAACTCTCAGCAGTCACTGACAGCCAACGGGCATGCTGGGAGTTGTAGTTATGCAACCACCAGATGCACCACTACAACTCCCAGCATGCACTTTAGCTGATTGTGCAAGCTGGGAGTTGTAGTTACACAACAGCTGAAGGTACACTTTTACAAAGAAAGAATGTGCCTCCAGCTGTTGCAAAACTACAAGTCCCAGCATGCCCATAAGGGCATGCTGGGAGTTGTGGTGGTCTGCCTCCTGCTGTTGCATAACTACAGCTCCCAGCATGCCCTTGTTGCATGCTGGGAGCTGTTGCTAAGCAACAGCAGGAGGCTGTCACTCACCTCCAACGATCCAGCCGCACAGGTCAGTCCCTCGTTGTCTCCGCCGCCGCCGCTGCTCCTGGGGCCCCGATCCCAACAGGGACGCCGGGGATCGGGGTCCCCAGCACCGGGGGTCGTCTTGCCGCACCCGCTCACGTCCTCCGGAAGAGGGGCGGAGCGGGTTGCGGGAGTGACACCCGCAGCAGGCGCCCTGATTGGTCGGCCGGTAATCCGGCCGACGAATCAGGGCGATCGTGAGGTGGCACCAGTGCCACCTCACCCCTGCAGGCTCTGGCTGTTCGGGGCTGTCTCTGACGGCCCCGATCAGCCAGTAATTCCAGGTCATCGGGTCACTGGAGACCCGATTGACCCGGAATCCGCCGCAGATCGCTGGACTGAATTGTCCAGCGATCTGCGGCAATCGCCGACATGGGGGGACATAATGACCCCCCTGGGCGATATGCCGGGATGCCTACTGAACGATTTCAGCAGGCATCCGGCTCCGGCTCCCCTCCGGCTAGCGGTGGGGGTCGGAAATGCTCAGGGCGTATTCATACGCCCTCGGTCCTTAAGGACTTGGAAACGGGGGCGTATGGATACGCCCTATGTCCTTAAGGGGTTAAAAAACGTATTGGAGTAAAACACCAGCCAGTGATTACTTTTGCCTGGCCTGTCACAGTATCTAGGCCCTTGACAGATTAACAGTACAAAATAGTACACTATTTAGGTGTAGGTATGTGGCATGCACTTATGAGGGCAGAAAAATGTGCTACAGTACGTTTAAAAAAGTATTTGAGAACACCACCTGGTGAGTACTTTTGGCTGTCCTTTCACAGTATCTAGGCCCTTGACAGATTAACATGTACAAAATATCACAGACTATTAGGAATGGACTGCTGGGTGTGTATTATACCATCTACAGACTAGTATAACCAGCAGACCATACTTAAAAAAGTATTGAAGTAAAACCGCAGCCGGTGATTACTTTTGCCTGGCCTTTCACAGTATTACACCTCCATCCTCTGCTGTTTCTCAAGCTGAGTTAGCTTGTTCAAATGTATGAGGCAACACACAGCTCTCAGCCTCTATCTGTAATACACTGCTTTAGAAAGTGACTGGGAGGATAATGGCTAAAGTAAAAATGATTTTCTGGGAAAAATGTACTGCTCTCTGTCCACCAGAATGCTGACGTGACTATAAAGTGTTTCACTGCTGGAAAAAAAGCTTGTCTGTGTAACACACAGCGCTGTCCTATCTCTCTGCAGTGAAAGGATGAAGTGACGAGCCGGAATATGGCTGTTGATTATATAGGGGTGTGACATCATATAGGGGGTGAATGGCTACTGATAGGCTGCATCCTGCATGTTATTCAGGGTCATCCCGCCCACCCTTGTTGCCGCCTTCCAAGAGTTCCTTGCACCATGTCCTCACATGTGGATCCGCCATTTTAGATGCCCTGGAGCCTGGACTGCAGTAAATGGAGTTTAATAAAACGATAGAATCCCGGCAATATTCGCAATCATTGCGAATTAAATTTTTCATGAAATTCGTAACGAATTCGCATTTGTCAGCTTCGATTTGCTCATTTCTAAATAGCAGTATAGCCAACAAATAAATAATAATCAAGTTCTCCCCATCATTCTGCATTCAGTACCTTTTAATAATAAAGTAAAAACAGGATGTTAGGAATCTTTGCTTATTTAATAAAAAAGGGAAAACTATAATATGTCATTGACATAAGTATTCAGATTTTTAACTCAGATCCATAAGCAGCTTCATTCAAATATGATTTGTGCAAATCTTCATTGTGATTCAGGGTTGTATACACTACAGCCACGTAATTCTACAGCTCTCGTAATACAGCTATAGTACAATGCATAAACACAACACTCTGGTGTCAAGAACTTTTTCCGTACCTCAGCCATATTGCAAACGACTTTTAGATTGCCACAAGCACATTTCTACCTTTCACCAGGCGCTCACCACAGATAGTGGAGCATAGATAGCGAGATAGATTGATATGAAAGCATTAGTGCTAGCACCTTCTTGTACAATTCTCATGTAATGCCTTTGCTTCTCTACATTGCCTCCTCACCAGCCTTCTTTTGTCGGTAGGTCTCGAGATTCTTTGTTCAAGCATTCAGTGGGGGGTTTCAGCTGTCGATCCTCATCATTCTACCATTTATTAAAGAGAATACCCTTTTTGACCTGTTATGAGATTGGCACGAACAGGCAGCTTGTTACATACTTGCTAAATAAAATGCTTGTACTATTCTCCCTGAATAGCTTGAAAAAGTAAAGTGCCAAGAGGGTTGACAAGAACAGAAATCAAGATGATGTTTATGATGCTGTCTTCGCAGTTGATCTCTGACTTGGTAAAATATATCTGAGTTATTCCAAGTGACGCTGTGAATGTCAATTTGGTCTGATTAAACCATTAATTCAGTACTGTTAGCATAACAATTTACTGTGTTGTTTTATTAAATATATCTCCAAACCCTGGCAACAATGTACAACTTTGTTTAATATTTTAATGTCGTAGTCAGCAGAAAAAAATGCTGACAGCCCGAATTTAGAACAAAGCAAAGCTACAATTGTCAGGAATTTGAAAGGTATAAATTAATTCAACAATCTCGTTTCTCATGTGAAACCTTAACAGGAAACATTCGTGTGAGCTGAAGGAAGAAATGACAGAGGCATATTGAAATTCAAAAGTCAGTCTAATGAAGTTCTATTAGCATGTATTATCTTGTCATTCGCCACGTGTCAAACCATTGGGGAAAAAACTGTAAATAATAAGGGTAGACTTGTATAATGCACTAGAAAGCCTTGGATCATTTTCTGACATCCCAAAGTTATTACAGTTATTGCTGACAAAAGAGTTTCTATCAAAGAGCACATGTTTCGCCATATATAATATCAACTATTCAGATGTTCCATTTATTTTGAGACTTACTCTACTTTAATTGACTTCTTTATCTTTCATCATAATTCAAGAACCTGATCCTTCATGCATTAAGAACCTCCCTGTCCCAAACTCCCAAGACCATCTGTAGGGGAGGTAACACCACCCAGTATCATTTAGTGGTGTATGATGGCATTTCTTTTTATTTAGTGGTATTATTATATGGAATTTTTATTTTGTATTTGGTGGTATTATTATAAGACATTTTTATTAAGTATTTGGTGGTATTATTATATGGCATTTATATTTAGTATTTGGTAGTATTATTTTAAAGTATTTTTATCTTGCATTTGGTGGTTATATTATATGACATATTATTAAAGGAGATCTGTATTGTTGTGAACTTATGCCCTATCCGAAGGATAGGGGATAAGTTCTAGATTGCGGGGGGTCTGAGCACTGGGGCCCCCCGCGATCTCCTGTACGGGGCCACGGCAATGTACAGGAAAGGGGGCATTCAATCCCTGCATGTCGCGACAGCCGGCACGCCCCTCCATGAATTCCATAGAGATACATGGAGGGGCGTACTGGCTGCCGTGTCAAGCGGGGAGGGAACGCCCTTTTTCCTGTACAATGCCGTGGCCCCGTACAGGAGATTGCGGGGGGCCCCAGCGCTCGGACCCCCCGCGATCTATAATTTATAAGTTCAGAGCACTACAGATCTCCTTTAAGTATTTGGTGATTTTATTTTATGAAATTTTTATTTAGTTTTTGGTGGTATTATTCAGAATTTTTGGTTCTTCTTATATAACATTTTTATTTAGTGGCATTATTATATGACATTTTTATTTAGTATTTGGTGATATTATTAGATAGCATTTTTATTTTGTAGTCAGTGGTATTATTATATTACATTTCATTTGGTATTGGGAAGTATTATTATCTGACATTTTTATTTAGCATTTGGCGGTAATATTATATTATGTTTTTATTTTGTATTTGTTGTGTTATAATTGGAGATGAGAGAATTTTTGAAATACTCGATTCGGCCAATTTGCCGAATTTCCCCCCAAAATTTGTTAATATCCGAATTTATTTGCGGTGAATCGCTATTACAGCCGGCTATTTCTGGCCTACAGAGAGCCTCAATAGGGGTGTAGAACACTTTGCCTTGCTGTAACATGCATATGGAGTGTGCTGGGTTAGGGAAATAATACTGTTATTCAGTATGACATGCAGATTAGATGCATCACTATTAGAATCACTGTCGTAGAGCAGCACAATGACAGAGCCTGGAGGTGGCATCAGTATGAGGAGACCATATAGTGGCTGAATGACACAGCGTGGAGGTGGTGGCAGCATGAGGATACCATATAGTGGCTGAATGACACAGCGTGGAGGTGGTGGCAGCATGAGGATACCATATAGTGGCTGAATGACCCAGCCTGGAGGTGGCAACAGCCTTACAAGACCATAGGGCCTCACAATTGAAAAGATTAAAGATATTTTTTAACATTTAAATTGAAGATTTCAAATAGATGCCAGCAGCATGAGGTACAGTGACACAGTCTGGAAGTGGCAGCAGCAAGAGGAAACCATATAGTGGCTGAAGGACACAGCCTGCAGGCGCAGAAGCATGAGTACCCCATATAGTGGCTGAGTGGCACAGCCTGGAGTTTGCGGCAGCAAGAGGAGAGCAGATAGTGGCAGAATGACAGCCTGGAGCTGGCATCAGCATGAGGAGAACATATTTCCTCCTTATGAGACAGCCTGGAGCTGGCATCAGCATGAGCAGGACATATGGTGGCAGTATAAGACCACCTGGAGCTGGCATCAGCATGAGGAGAACATATGGGGGCAGTATGAGACAGCCTGGAGCTGGCATCACCATAAGGAGGAAATATGGTGGCAGAATGAGACAGCCTGGAGCTGGCATCAGCATGTGTAGAAAATATGGTGGCAGTATGAGACAGAATGGAGCTGGCATCAGCATGAGGAGAACATATGGTGGCAGAATGACACAGCCTGGAGCTGGCATCAGCATGAGGAGAACATTTGATGGCAGTATGAGACAGCCTGTACAGTATTTGTCTAGAACAACAGCAGATGTGTACTTTTGGCTGGCCTTTCACAGTAACTAGGCCCTTGAGACTTTAACAGAAACAAAATGGTACACCACATAGATGTACGTACATGGTATGCACTTATTAGGGCAGTACAATACATTCCACTATGCTTAAAACAGTATTTGTCTAAAACAGCAGCAGGTGTGTACTTTTGCCTGGCCTTTCACAGTAACTAGGGCCTCTAGACTTTAACAAGAACAAAATGGTACACCACGTAGATGTAAATATGTGGTATGCACTTATGAGGGGAGTACAATGCACTCCGGTAGGCTTAAAACAGTATTTGTCCACAACACCAGCAGGTGTGTACTTTTGGCTGGCCTTTCACAGTAACTAGGCCCTTGAGACTTTAACAGGAACAAAATGGTACACCGCTTAGATGTACGCACAGGTTACACTTAATAGAGGACAATACGCTTTTAGTGCTCTGCTCACCCTAACTGGATGGCTACTATTAGCTTTTCAGTTGTTGTATACACCAGTGCTGCAGCACACAGTCGCTATGTACTACTCTGTGCTTCTAGGTTGGATTTGGGATTGAGGTGAATCACTGCTGTAATACACCCACAATTGCACTTTCTCTCTCAATCTTACTCCCTTCCCTGTCAGTGCTTCTAGGCTGGATTTGAGCTTGAGGCGAATCACTGCTGTAATACACCCACAATTGCACTTTCTCTCTCAATCTTACTCACTTCCCTGTCAGTGCTTCTAATCTGGATTTGGGCTTGAGGTGAATCACTGCTGTAATACACTCACAATTGCACTTTCTCTCTCAATCTCTCTCACTTCCCTATCTGTGCTTCTAGGCTGGATTTGGGCTTGAGGTGAATCACTGCTGTTAAACACCCGCAATTGCACTTTTTTTCTCAATCTCTCTCCCTTCCTATCAGTGCTTTTAGGCTGGATTTGGGTTTGAGGTGAATTGCTGCTGTAATACACCCGCAAGTGCACTTTCTCTCTCAATCTATCTCCTTTCCCTATCAGTGCTTCTAGGCTGGATTTGCGCTTGAGGTTAAACTTTGCTGTAAAAAAGATTTTCTATGCAACACACTGCTCTCTGTCCCTCTCTCTCTCTCTGTAATAGAACGCTGATGTGAGTGGCCGCAAGATGGCTGCCGATTATATAGGGCTGTGACATCACAGGGGTGGCTGGCTGCTGATAGGCTGCATGCTGCCTTCCCAGGATTCCTTGCCCCATGTCCTCACATGTGGATCCACCATTTTAGATGCCCTGGAGCCTGGATCGCACTAAATGGAGTTTAATGAAGCAATTTTGCCCAATCGAATCTTGGCAATATTCGCATTAGTTGCAAATTGCATTTTTCCTGAAATTCGTAACAAATTCGGATTCGTCAGATTTGATCATCCATAGTTATTATATGGCACTTTTATCAAGTATTTGGTGGTATCCGTGTCAGAATTTCTGTGCCGGATTCCGAATTGGAATTCGGCATGGAGATTCTGCTGCAGCAGAGTCCTGTTGAATTCAACAGGATTCTGCTGCGCTGTGCACACGGCGAAATTTCTATGTTTGCAGAAAGAATGAACATGTTCATTCTTTCTGCGGATTCTGCAGAGAATGCATGCGACGCATTCCCATGTGTTTCGAGCAGACTCCAGCATGTTGGCATGGAGATTTTCCGTGCGGACATTCCATTATGTGAACATAGCCTATTTGCCACTTCAAGCACCAGTTTTAGTGGGATCAAACTAGGAGATGCTTAAAACCACCTAGTATCATTTAGCAGTAAAGCAGTGTTTTGATATTTATGCATGTATTATGGGATTATCATAGCACTATATGGTGGTATAACTGCTCTTCAAACTGCTCTTGAAGCACTGCCTCACTAATCAGGTTATAACTTTCCAACCTTTGTTGATGGTGACAAATACGCCTTTTCTTGGACAGAGTTTTGGTATTAATTATAAAAAATAATGCCCTAAATGTTGCATGTAAGGGCATGATAGGAGTTGTAGTTTAGCAACAGCTGGAGAGCCACAGGCTGATGAACGCCGACAAGACAAAGACAAACCTCCAATTACCTCATTTTGGCCCACATTTATCAAACTGTGTGAGAGAAAAAGTGGAGTGATTTCCCCACAGCGGCCAATCACAGCTCAGCTAACGAGCTCTGGTAAAGTGAAAGCTGTGCTGTGATTGGTTGCTGTGGGAAAATCACTCCAGTTTTTCTCTCACACCGTTTTATAAATCTGGGCCCAATGGTGTTTACCATTGTTTCTTAATCCAGAATGCATGAAAATAAACATACATATATGGTTGCCTGCAATGGTAGACTAAGTCTGGTTGGCACATAAGTTTAGAAGGTCAAGTGACAGAAATCATTACATTGAAACCCATTTTCCTGTCACTTTAGGCTCACAAACTGAAGTAATATTTTATGTATTTTTTTTACTAAAATATTGCTTGTTATGAAACTTCCCCACTGTTACAATGAATAAGCTGTTATTTAAAGTGCTATACTGGCAAACACAGATGTTGAACATAGGAGAAGCCACTCATTCACTGTAACAGCAGCCAGCCGCCGGCGCTGTGATAGAAGTAGTGCCTGTACTGTTTCAATGAATGAGCTTTTGATTTTATGCAAGCCACTTTATAGGATTAAACAGTGATAAAAAACATTCATCTGCTTTTCTGGATTAAATGTGTTTAAATGGTCACTAACTGTACAAATAACTTTGCATAAATTAGTAATATAAGCAAATATACAAAATGTGTAATATATCTTCAAGAACATGCCTCTTTTTCAATTCATCCCCCTCATAAACTCATGATTCACTCTGGAAGAAAGAAAAACATTTTAGGGTAGTGAAAGCTATCACCTCACCAAGGAGGCAACTTAAATGCTACCCATCAGGGCTGGCCCTATAATGGGACCCAGGCGGCACCTTCACAGGGAAGGCATATTGCAGCCCAGAGATGATTTTTGACCCCTTTCTTTGTGACTTATGGCGGACCTAATGTGTCATGGTGCCACTCAGGGTGTATTGAGCGGTTTCCTGACTCGAGCCTGCTCCATACCTGGTGGTCTAGGGGGGTGGATTGCCCCCCCCCCCCCCGCATCTCAATCGCGAGGGGGTTGATCCACTGTGGAGGTAGCCGGTGGGCTTACCTCTCCTTCATGCCCATCCACAGCTCTGCATTTGACTGGCTGCAACAGGCTCTACTAAATGATCGCAGAGCACACAGATCAATGAAGTTGTATGGAACTTCATTGATCTGTATGAGGAATCTACTGATTCCTCCTAAAAGTCTCCCAAGGGACCAATAAAGTGTAAGAAAAATTAAAATTTAATTTTAAAGGTTTGAAAAAACAAAACAAACATTAACCCCTTCCATATTAAAAGTTCAAATAACCTTTTACGATTTTTCATTTAACCCCTTGGGGACGGGAGCATTTTTTGCAATTCTGACCACTGTCACTTTAAGCATTAATAACTCTGGGATGCTCTTACTTTTCATTCTGATTCCGAGACTGTTTTTTCGTGACATATTCTACTTTATGTTAGTGGTAAATTTTTGTCGATAGTTGCATCAATTCTTGGTGAAAAATTCCAAAATTTGATGGAAAAAATTTAAAATGTTGCATTTTTCTAACTTTTAAGCTCTCTGCTTGTAAGGAAAACAGACATTCCAAGTAAATTATATATTGATTCACAAATACATTATGTCTTCTTTGTATTTTCATCATAAAGTTGACATGTTTTTACTTTTGGAAAACACCAGAGGGCTTCAAAGCTCAGCAGCAATTTTCAAATTTTTCACAAAATTTTCTAAATCGGTATTTTAAAGGGACCAGTTCCGTTTTGAAGTGGATTTGAAGGGTCTTCATATTAGAAACACCCCATAAATGACCCCTTTATAAAAACTGCACCCCTCATAGTATTCAAAATGACATTCAGAAAGTTTGTTAACTCCTTAGGTGTTTCACAAGAGTAGCAGCAATGTGAAGGAGAAAATTCAAAATCTTCCTTTTTTACACTCGCATGTTCTTGTAGACCCAGTTTTTGAATTTTTACAAGGGGTAATAGGAGAAAAAGCCCCCAAAATTTGTAGCCCAATTTCTCTCAAGTAAGTAAATACCTCATATGTGTATGTCAAGTGTTTGGCGGGCGCAGTAGAGGGCTCAGAAAGGAGGGAGCAACAATGGGATTTTCGAGAGTGAATTTTTCCGAAATGGTTTTTGAGGGGCATGTCACAATTAGGAAGCCCCTATGGTGCCGTAAGAGAAAAAAAAAAACACATGGCATACTATTTTGGAAGCTACACCCATCAAAGCAAGTAACAAGGGTCCAGTGAGCCTTAACACCCCACAGGTGTTTGACGGCTTTTCTTTAAAGTCGGATGTGTAAATGAAAAAAAATATTTTTTCACTAAATGCATTTTTTTCCCCCAAAATTTACCAATTTTACAAAGGGTAATAGGAAAATGCCACCCAAAATTTGTAACCCCATCTCTTCTGATTATGGAAACAACCCATGTTAGGACCTAAAATGCTCTGCGGGCGAATTACAATGCTCAGAAGAGAAGGAGTCACATTTGGCTTTTGGAAAGCAGATTTTGCTGAAATGGTTTTTGGTGGGCATGTCGCATTTAGGAAGCCCCTATGGTGCAAGAACAGTAAAAAAAATGGCCTACTATTTTGGAAACTGCATCCTTCAAGGAGCGCAACAAGGTGTTCAGTGAGCCTTAACACCCCACAGGTGATTGATGAACTTTCGTTGAAGTGGGACGTGAAAATGAAAAATGTTATTTTTAACATTAAAATGCTGGTGTTATTTTCATTTTCACAAAGAGTAATAGGAGAAAATGCCCCACAAAATTTGTAACCCCATTTCTCTCGAGTAAGGAAATACCTCATATGTGGATGTAAAGTGATCTGCGGGTGCACTAGAGGGCTCAGAAGGGAAGGAGCAACATTGGGATTTTGGAGAGCGAATTTCGCTGAAATGGTTTTCGGGGCATGTCACATTCAAGAAGCCCCCATGATGCCAGAACAGAAAGAAAAAAAAAACCACACACATGGCATACTATTTTGGAAACTACACCCCTCACAGAATTTAATAAGGGGTGCAGTGAGCATTTACACCCCACTGACATTGGACAGATCTTTGGAACAGTGGGTTGTGCAAATGAAAAATTTTATTTTTCATTTTTACGGACGACTGTTCAAAAAATCTGTTAGACACCTGTGGGGCGTAAATGCTCACTGCACCCCTTGGTACATTCCGTGAGGGGTGTAGTTTCCAAAATGGGGTCACATGTGGAGGGGGTCCACATGGGGCTTGTCTCCACCAAAACCCTACAGCAGTGTTTCCCAAACAGGGTGCCTCCTGCTGTTGTAAGAGTCCCAGCCTGCCAGGACAGTCCATGGCTGTCCGGCAATACTGGGAGTTGTGGTTTTGCAACA
Organism: Hyla sarda; assembly: GCF_029499605.1. Taxonomy (NCBI): domain Eukaryota; kingdom Metazoa; phylum Chordata; class Amphibia; order Anura; family Hylidae; genus Hyla; species Hyla sarda. Next base: position 371,056,533 of record NC_079192.1, on the reverse strand, counting down.
GCTGGAGGCTCCGTTTAGGAAACACTGCCGTATGAGACGTTTTTCATTTTTATTGGGGTGGGGACGTGTAAGGGGGTGTATATGTAGTGTTTTACTTTTTATTATTTGTTAGTGTAGTGTAGTGTTTTTAGGGTACATTCACACAGGCGGGGGCTCACAGTAAGTTTTCTGCTGGGAGTTTGAGCTGCAGCGGAAAATTTGCCACAGCTCAAACTTGTAGAAGGAAACCCACTGGTGGCACTCCAAACCTTCAGCTGTGGCAAAATGACAACTCCCAGAATGCATCGACAAACCCTACATGCTGGGAGTTGTAGTTTTACAAAAGCTTTTGGCAACACTGGTGGGGAACCATTGAGTTAGAAAACGTACTCTAGCTCAGTGATTCCAACCAGTGTGCCTCCAGCTGTTGCAAAACTACAACTCCCAGCATGTACAATCTGTCAGTGCATTCTGGGAGTTGTAGTTTTGCAACAGCTTGAGGCACACGGGTTGGAATCACTGAGTTAGGAAACAGACTCTAGCTCAGTGTTTCCCAACCAGTGTGCCTACAGCTGTTCCCAGCATGGCCAGACAGTCAGGGATGCTGGGCGTGTAGTTCTGCAATATCTCGCCCTTCAAATGTTGCAGAACTACAACTCCCAGCATGCCTGGACAGCCTGGGTATGCTAGGAGTTGTAGTTATGCAACAACTGGAGAAGAACAGTTTGGAGAGCGCTAAGTAGTGGTCTCCAAATTGTAGCCCTCTAGATGTTGCAAAACTACAACTCCAAGCATGCCCAGACTGTCCAGGCATGTTGGGAGTTGTAGTTCTGCAACATATGAAGGGACAGATATTGCAGAACTACATACCCAGCATCCCTGACTGTCTGGCCATGCTAGGAATTGTATGTTTGCAACATCTGGAGGGCTACAGTTTGGAGACCACCGTATAGTGGTCTCCAAACTGTGCCACTTCAGATGTTGCAAAACTACAACTCCCAGCTTGCCCAGACAGTCAGTGCATGCTGAAAGTTATAGTTTTGTAACATCTTGAAGACCACAGTTTAGAGACCACTACACAGTGGTCTCCAAACTGTGACCCTCCAGATGTTGCAAAACTACAACTCCCAGCATGCCCAGACAGCTTTTGACTGTGTGGGCATGCTGGGAGTTGTAGTTTTGCAGCTTTTAGAAGGCCACAGAGAAGATCACTTACTGCGATCTTCACTGCAGCCTTCTCCATGCCGCACTTTCCGGCCACACTCCTCCTGCTGCCGCCGCTGCTTCATGATGCCGCCTCCGTCAGTCCAGGTAAGCCAGCCATGCTCCCTCCTCACTGCCCGTGTCCCCCCCCCCCCTCTCTGCCCCGACTTCAATCGGTGGGCAGAGCGGGGGAAATGAACTCTAACCCCCCCCCCCCCCCGGCCCCCCTCCTGCTATTGGTCGTCAGCCTGATCGACCAATGGCAGGGGATAGGAGGGGCTGGCAACTTTGCCACCTCGCTCCAATCCTTTAGGATGGTCGGAGCTGTCTCTGACAGCTCCAATCATTCTTATTTTCCGGGCGATCGGGTCACCAATGACCCGATTGGCCCTGATCGCGGCAAATCGCCAGTCTAAATTGACTGGCAATTTGCGCCGATCGCCGACATGAAGGGGTCTCAGGACCCCCCTAGCCATTGCCACGGGATGCCTGCTGATAGATATCAGCAGTCATCCCGGTCCGATCACCGCCCGGCGAGCTGCGGTGATCAGAAATATGGAGGACGTATTGATACTCCCTCCGTCCCCAAGGAGTTAAAAAAATTTTTTAACATAATGAAAAAATACATATTTGGTATCGCTGTGTGCAAAATTGTCCAAATTGAACATAATTAATCCCTTATGGTAAATGGCACAAAAGTAAAAAAGATACAAAAACCCACAATTGCATTTATTGTGAAGTTTTGAAAAATTCGACTCGGCCGATTCAACAAATTTTCCGAAGAAATTTGGTTTGATGCAAGTTTATTTTTCGGCAAATCTATATTAAAAACGGCTATTTCTGGACTATAGAGAGACTCAATAGGGGTGTAGATCACTTTGCTTTGTTCTAACACGCATACGGAATGTGCTGGGGTAGTGAAATAATAGTTATTCAGTATGACATACAGATTGCAGGTATCGCTTTTAGAATCACTGCCGCAGAGCGGCACAATGACAGAGCCTGTAGGTGGCATCAGTAAGGAGACCATATAGTGGCTGAATGATACAACGTGGAGGTGTTGGCAGCATGAGGAGACCATATAGTGGGTGATTGATACAGTGTGGAGGTGTTGGCACAGTGGCTAAATGACACATCATGAAGGTGTTTGGCAGCATGAGGAGACCATATAGTGGGTGAATGACACAGTGTGGAGGTGTTGGCATAGTGGCTAAATGACACAGCGTGGAGGTGTTGGCAGCATGAGGAGATCATATAGTGGATGAATGACACAGCGTAGAGGTGTTGGCAGCATGAGGAGACCACATAGTGGATATATTTGGATATATTCAGAGGTGGTGTTAGAACTTTTGCTATAGGTGTCCTGGGAGGAGTCCAAGGGGCTCCCCCCTGTTGTGGGAGGGCATGTTTATGCCTTTTTAAATGTTTTTATGGTGGTTTGTTTGTTGTCTGATTAGACATATTGTAAGTGTATTGTGTATCTAATAAAATATTTTTTTGTACATTTATTCCGGTATGCACTTTATGGTGTACTGTTTTGTTCTTTGACATATAGTGGCTGAATGACACATCCTGGAGTTGGCTGAAGCATGAGGAGACCATATAGTGCCTGAATGGCACAGCCTGAAGTTGGCCGAAGCATGAAGAGACCATAGAAATTTAAGATTTTTAAATAGAAATTTAAGATTTTTAAACAGAAATTTAATATTTTTAAATTGAAATTGAGGATTTTTAAATTGAAATTTTAACTCCCAAGTTTTAGTGTCCAGGGCCCCGGCGTGTGGGTACAAAGGACCAAATCTAACAAGGAGTTACATGTCACATGGCAGCACAATGACAGAGCCTGGAGGTGGCATCAGTATGAGGAGACCATGTAGTTGCTAAATGACACAGCCTGGAGCTGGCAGCTGCATGAGTAGACACTAGGGCTTCACAATCCCTAAGATTAAAAGATTAATTTTGAAATTTAAATTAAAGATTTATGGTAGCTAGTGCTACCATTAAATTTTTTTTGGCCCAGGCCCAGCAGCATCAGTAAGGAGGTAGCCAGAGGGCTTGCTGTGGAGGTAGACGGAAGGCTTACCTCTCCTTCATGCCCATCCACGGCTCTGCATTTGACTGTCTGCAACAGGCTCTACTAAGTGATCGCAGAGCACACTGATCAATTAAGTTTTATGGAACTTCCTTGATCTGTATGAGGAATCTACTGATTCCTCCTAAAAGTCCTCCAAGGGACCAATAAAGTGTAAAATAAATAAAAATAAAAGTTTAATAAAGGTTTTGGAAAATAAAACACACATTAACCCCTTCCATATTAAAAGTTCAAATAACCCCCCTTTTCCGATTTTTCATTTAAAAAAAAACATTTGGTATTGATGTGTGCAAAATTGTCCAAATATAACATAATTAATCCCTTATGGTAGGCCCAGGCCCAGCAGCCATACATTGGCTGAATAACAAAGCCTGGACGTGGCTGAACCATGAGGAGACCATATAGCAGCTGAACAACACAGCCTGGAATTGGCTGAAGCATGAGGAGACCATATAGTGTCTGAATGTCAGAGCAGGAGGAGACCATATAGTGGCTGAATGACACAGCGTGGAGGTGTAGGCAGCATGAGGAGACCATACAGTGGCTGAATGACACAGTTTGGATGTGGCTGAAGCATGAGAAGACCATACAGTGGCTGAATGACACAGCTTGGTTGTGGCTGAAGCATGAGGAGACCATATAGGGGCTGAATGACTCAGCCTGTAGTTGGCAGAAGGAGGAGCCAATTGAGCCTCACAATCCCTAAGATTAAAAGATGTAGTTTGAAATTTAAATTGAAGATGTTTGGTAGCTAGTGCTACCATGTGATCCATAGGTGCAGGGCCTCCACTCCAACTTAGGTGCACAACTGCACTTGGAGTTGAGCACCTTGTATCACCTTAGATCACATCAATGTAAGTGTTTGTTTAAAGTCAGTCATGTTTAACGCATTCACATACAGATTTATCTGGAGTCAGGATGCCATTGTGGTACTTGTGACCGTTTGCAGGGATCCTCCATTGTATACAATTTTTGCTGGGGATCGCCCTTAGCAACGGTTTACAAGTGTAGGCCCTCCGCCCCAGCAAAGGTGCACAACTGCACTTGGGGTTGAGTTTTCCTGCTATAACCATGTTCATGCAAATATAAGCCGTTATGTCTTTGCTCAAGGCTTATGCTAATGCACCCTTTTATCTTGCTGGGTAGCATTAGGGTTTCACCTGTGAGGCCTGCTATAAATGAACCAACCAGGTTGGGGCTTGTAGCTTGTCTACTACCTCCCATTGTATGTGTGCTTAGATTCACACTGGAGGTGACTGAGGAGTAATCTGCAAGTCAGGCCTATGGCTGCCGTAATTTGGTTCCTGGTTTTATTTATCTGGCCAGGTAGGTTAGTTGATAGGACCCGCATCATTTGAGAAACCTTGGCGTGGTGTGCGGGCTCAAGTGTGTCCTTCATATAAGGATACACTGGCTAATGTCTAAATTTTACATCAGTTTTGAGGGTTAGCTAATGTCATTGTTTACATTAACCACAGTTGTGAAACCACATTGTGATCCATAGGTGCAGGTCCTCCACTCCAATTTAGGTGCACAACTGCACTTGGAGTTGGGCACCTTGTATCACCTTAGATCACATCAATGTAAGTGTTAGCTAGTGCTACCATAAACCTTTTAAGGTAATGTCCCAGGCCCAGCCGCATCACTAAACCATATAGTTGCTGAATGACACAGCCTGGAGCTGGCAGCAGCATGAGTAGACACTAGGGCTTCCCAATCCCTAAGATTATACAAAAAAACACAGAGAGCGCTCCGTAGTGCAATAAACGATGGGTAGGATCCGCATATAATCATATAATAATAATTTGCGCTTACCCAAGGAGTTGTGCTGACAAACAGGCACAACTCTGGTGATCGTGTGTGAAAATGTGTCCAAAGTGCAGCCGGTCCCTCTCCACCACATCGTGGTGTTCAGTAATCCAATGAAACCTCCAAACCACTGATGGTTAATTCAGGCGCAGGCAATGGAACTTGGTATATACAGCAATGCTGATAGATGGCTTATAGGAAAGTATGGTCAATGTGGATAACCAAAGTTCATTTATTTCAGAACAACGCGTTTCAACGCCGGAGCAGGCGTCTTCCTCAGGTTCATAACAACAATACAATTACATATAATTTATACAAAAAAGTACGGTATTCCTAAGGGCAGTTGACCCACGTCACGCCGCAAAACTGGGATCCAGGAGCGGGGCGGAAGCCGCGTACGCCACAAGAACAGGGCGGAAGCCACGTCACACCACTAACCTGGACACCCAAGGAAAAGGCTGAAGTGAATCAAAAAGACCGAAGGAATAAAACCAACAAAATAATGTAAGTAAAAGCATACAAATACATGTTAAAAACCAATAATATAGGACAGGTATAAAAAAAATTATAATTCAATGCAATTATAATGTGTTTTCGATGGTCTCATTTAGTCAATCCGGGTGCAAGCATTTCATTTTATAAATCCAATAGGATTCTTTATTTATTAATTTTTGAAAACGATTATGTGTGTCCACCGGTATTTTATCTATAATGATTAGTTTTAATAGATCTTGGTTCTTATCGTGCAATTGTGCAAAATGACGCGATACACTATGTAAGGGAAAACCTTTCCGAATATTGAAACGATGAGTGTTCATGCGAGACCGCACCGTATGAATGGTGCGGCCCACATACTGTAATTTGCAGTACTCTTTCTGCTAGAGTGTCCATGCAAATTACAGTATGTGGGCCGCACCATTCAGTATGTGGGCATGAACACTCATCGTTTCAATATTCGGAAAGGTTTTCCCTTACATAGTGTATCGCGTCATTTTGCACAATTGCATGATAAGAACCAAGATCTATTAAAACTAATCATTATAGATAAAATACCGGTGGACACACATAATCGTTTTCAAAAATTAATAAATAAAGAATCCTATTGGATTCATAAATTGAAATGCTTGCACCCGGATGGACTAAATGAGACCATCGAAAACACATTATAGTTGCATTGAATTATACATTTTTTTATACCTGTCCTATATTATTGGTTTTTAACATGTATTTGTATGCTTTTACTTACATTATTTTGTTGGTTTTATTCCTTCGGTCTTTTAGATTCACTTCCGCCCTTTCCTTGGGTGCCCAGGTTAGTGGTGTGACGTGGCTTCCGCCCTGTTCTTGTGGCGTACGCGGCTTCCGCCCCGCTCCTGGATCCCAGTTTTGCGGCGTGACGTGGGTCAACTGCCCTTAGGAATACGGTCCTTTTTTTATAAATTATATGTAATTGTATTGTTGTTATGAACCTGAGGAAGACGCCTGCTCCGGCGTTGAAACGCGTTGTTCTGAAATAAATGACCTTTGGTTATCCACATTGACCCTACTTTCCTATAAGCCATCAATCAGCATTGCTGTATATACCAAGTTCCATTGCCTGCGCCTGAATTAACCCTCAGTGGTTTGGAGGTGTCATTGGATCAATCCCTAAGATTAAAAGATTAATTTTAAAATTTAACTTAAAGATTTGTGGTAGCTAGTGCTAACATAAATATTTGGAGGCCCAGCAGCATCAGTAAACCATACATTGGCTGAATGGAACAGCCTGTAGGTGGCTGAATCATGAGGAGACCCTATAGTGGCTGAATGGCACAGCCTGGAGGTGGCTGAAGCATGAGGAGACCATGTAGTGGCTGAATCGAACAGCCTGGAGATGGCTGAAGCATGAGAAGAGACCATATAGTGGCTGAATAGCACAGCGTGGAGGTGTTGGCAGCATGAGGAGACCATAATCTGGCAAAATTACACAGCTTGGAATTGGAATTGAAGGTAATTTCCTAGGCCCAACAGCATCAGTAAACCATATAGTAGCTGAATAGCACAGCCTAGAGGTGGCTGAATCATAAGGAGACCATATAGTGGCTGAATGGCATAGCCTGGAGTTTGCAGCGGATGAGGAGACAACAGGGCCTCACAATCTCTAAAAATAAAAGATTAATTAAAAAATTTCTATTGAAGAAGTATGGTACCTAGTGCTAGCATAAACATATAGGTAATGTCCTAGGCCCATTAGCATCACTAAAGCATGTAGTTGCTAAATGTCACAGACTAGAGCTGGCAGCAGCATGAGTACACAAGAGGGCTTCACAACCCCTAAGATTTAATGATGAATTTTGAAATTTCCATTGAAGATGTATGGTACCTAGTGCTACCATAAATATATATAGGTAATGTCCTAGGCCCAGCAGCATCACTAAAGCATGTAGTTGCTGAATGACACAGACTAGAGCTGGCAGCAGCATGAGTACACAAGAGATAGAAGTAGAAGGAGTTGACACTCATCTGTAATGTGGTGCACGTGGACCAGTAGACATATGCAGTAGGTAGAAGTACCGACACACACGAGTTGGATGCAAAATCACCTGAAGTGTTTATTCATATGCATAGCAATACAGTGGCTCACAGGACGCATTTCGGCTACCTCGTGGCCTTCATCAACTGATCTACCTGTGAAAAGGAAGTAGCAGGTATAAATGGGAAAAAGAAAGCCATCCTTCTTCCGGGTGATAGGTGAAAACACCTGTAAAAAAACGGAAGGTATCTTCACTGTACAATTGTGTGGGGTATAAATAAAGGATTTTATCACAACTAACTACCACAGCTCATTTCCTAAGGATTTCAGGAGATGAACACTAGAACGAGAATCTAGGAAACTTATCTCGCATGAACTCCATGCCGCAACATTAGCGGAATACCACCTCACCGAGAAAATCCCGAGAGGTCTCTGGGTTGACCTACGTCCAACTCTATATGCGGATGATGACACCTATTGCAACGATTTTGAAGAATAATCAACAAGTGTTCAAGAGATATTATTCTGCTGACCATCGAGAGATTACAGAAAGCTATCACGTCCGATGAGCAAGAAGTGACAGCCATTGGGACACAGCTACGGGATTCTCTAAAATCCGAAGACTTCATTACACTGAAAGCAACTCTTGAGGAACAGCTGAAAACATACCGAGAGGACATTGAGACCAGGAAAAGAAGAAAATACCTCCGTTACACAGAGGATTGCCTCAACAACCGGGTCTACCGATGGCGGGATACATCTTCTCAGCAGCGCCGAGGCTATGGACGATTCACCAGCAGGCCTCACTCTCCATCAAGTTCCGGCAGCGAGCAGTCGACGTTACGACGTCAGGGCCATCCCCCTTTTTCGAGACAGAGGCGAGGACACTGCGGAGACGCAGGAGGAGAGCGGGCCGCCATCATTGGAGATCCGAAAGGCACGGTGATCACCCGGTCTAAGGTACAGGACAGTCTATTGTAGTGAACATCTCTTACAGATGTCTTTCATCAGCAGAACAGAGTGTCTTACAGAAAGGCTCGTCTTTTAGCCCCGTGAATGAATTTGATTCATTCACCATGGACATGAACTTAGAGCGCTTCTTCCGAACTATCAGGCTGAAAGCGTTCTTTGCTGAGAAAGACATTTTTCCGTCACAATCTAGTCAGGAACATGTTGGTAATGTCTCTGATAATATGAATACATGTGATACTTTTTCTCTGGATTCTCTAGGTTTAAAATTTTAAAGTAAATTTAACCCCCCTAAGTCTAACCATCCAGTTGAAACCTTTATCCACCTAGTTAAAGGGGAAGTGGATAAAGGAGATAAAACAGGGTCACTTCAAAGTATTTTGGAACCTCACTACCAGTGAGTCCTCAGCCCTTTATGTACTGTCTATAGACAGTATTACGATTAAACCTGCTGATAAGGGGGGCTCACTCGTAGTGATGGACACATCCATGTACAAACGGGAGATAGAGAGACAGTTATCTGACACTGTAACATATAAAAAAAACTCCCAAGAGACCCTGTACCAGAGATTAGACAAAGGGTTGTTACATTTCTTAATATAGCTCTGGAACAAGGAGTTATTGACACCAAAATGCATACCTTCCTTAGTAACGATTATCCAATAACACCAGTATTTTAAATTCTCCCTAAGGTCCAAAAAGATCCTATCAACCCTCCAGGCATACCCATCATGGCCTCCGTGGATTCAGTACTCTCACCTCTATCAGTTACCCTAGAGAAATGCCTAACCTGACTGATTAAAGATATTGAGGCCTTTCTTTTAGACACCTCACATTTTCTTAACATATTGGGGGGAGATTCACAATATTTCAGGGGATACGTGGCTTGTCACGATTGATGTCGTCAGCCTCTATACATCCATTGAGCATGTCAGAGGAATTGAGTCCATGGAATGGCTTGTGGGTCAGAGCGCATATGGTGACAAACAAAAGTAGTTCCTTATGGGACCGCTTAGACTGGTACTGTTTGAAAACTATTTAATGTACGGTGCCACTTTTATCTGCAGCAACGGGGATCAACAATGGGGGTGAATGTGGTCCCCCTGTATGTTAATAGATACATGGCACACTTCGAAGAGATCCACATCTATACCAATGATCTTTTATGCAAGCATTCAGTTTGTTGGAAACGATATATAGATGAAATTTTTTTGTGTATGATAGGGGCCACTCAAGACTCTACATCAATTCATACAGTACATGAGCAGCATCAGAAGCAAATTACAATTCACCATGTCCGACAGTCAAACCAGTATCAGCTTCCCGGACACCTTGGTTCTCAAGAATGAGAATGGGATTTATACAGGAAAACTATTGACTGTAACAGTCTGCTACACTTTACCAGCTCCCACCCGAGAGCTGTTAAATTATCACTCCCAAGGGCCCAGCGTAAGAGAGTTGAGCGCATTGTGAGTGATCCATCAAAAAGAGAAACAAGACTAATTGACCTGGAGAACAAGTTCAGGGAATGGGGATACCCAGAAAGAATATTAGAACAAGCAAGAGCCCCCCTCCACCAGAACCCCCCTTGACATACCACGTATCCCATTTGTCTGTAACTTTCATCCACTCTCCTACAAACTAGACAAGTGGTCAAAAAATACTGGTATCTCCTCAATAGGTCTTTCCCCAGGATTGTTGAATTTAAAAATCCACCACTTATCTGCCACAAAAGGGCACCCAATTTACGGCATAAACTTGCCAGGGCTGACATTGGTTCCACACTTACTACTACATGTCAGACTTTCCTCCAGAGCAGAAAAAACAGGACTCATCCATGCCTACATTGCGCCCATGTAACCATATAATCAAGGGGAACACTCCCAAAGCGGGGAAAACATCTAAATAAAGTATTTTTACACATGTGACTCAAGGAATGTGGTATATTCCTTATAGTGCCCATGCGGTCTCCTATACATTGGAGAAATAACACAACGTGTAGGGGACCGCATAAGCTGACACAAATCCACCATCCGTTGCAAGAACCTGCTTTTTCCAATCCCATACCACTTCGACAGAATGGGCCACAATATCTCACAATTGAGATTCCAAGTTATAGACAACGTGGAGAGACCACGTAGGGGAGGTAATATTCAGCAATTATTACTTAGAAAGGAGGCCTTTTTGATCAACCGCCTAAACACTATAGAACCCAGAGTTCTTAACCGAGACTATGAACTTAGCCAGATTTTGTGAACATCTGTGTTGATTATTACTTTCTAATTGCTTTTCATATTTCCATTTTAGATTCACCGTTGATATCACTGTCAACCTCTTCAAGTATAGAGCACGGTCAGAATGGTTCCTCATGAATCTCTATATAGCCTCAGATCAGGTCGTATCATGTATAATTTTGTGCATTGCCTGCATTTGTAATCAGTTCTCTTTTCCTTTTTGATGGTTGTGCCATATCTATTATTTTATTGTATTGTATTTCTGGTTATGGTTTATTTATACCCCACACAATTGTACAGTGAAGATACCTTCTGGTTTTTGACAGGTGTTTTCACCTATCACCAGGAAGGGGATGGTTTCATTTTCCCATTTATACCTGCTACTTCCTGTGTACAGGTAGATCAGTTGATGAAGGCCACGAGGTGGCCGAAACGTGTCCTGTGAGCCGCTGCATTGCTATGCATATGAATGAACACTTTGCATCCAACTCGTGTGTGCCGGGACTTCTTCTACCTACTGAGTACACAAGAGGGCTTCACAACCCCCAAGATTAATTGATGAATTTTGAAATTTCCATTGAAGATGTATGGTACCTAGCGCTACCATAAACATATACAGGTAATGTCCTAGGCCCAGCAGCATCACAAAATCATGTAGTTGCTGAATGACACAGACTGGAGCTGGCTGAAGCATCAGTAAACCATATATTGGTTGAATGGCACAGCCTGGAGGTTGCTGAAGCATCAGTAAAACATATATTGGATGAACTGCACAGCCTGGAGGTGGCTGAAGCATCTGTAAATTATATATTGGATGAATGGCACATACTGGAGGTGGCTGAAGCATGAGGAGACCATAGTTGCTGAATGACAAAGCCTGGAGTGGCCGCAGCACGAGTAGACATTAGGGCTTCACAATCCCTAAGATGAAGAGATGAATTTTGAAATGTAAATTGAAGATTTATGGTAACTACCATAAACATTTTTAGACCCAGGCCCAGCAGCCTCAGTAAACCATATATTGGCTGAATGACACAGCCTGGAGGTGGCTGAATCATGAAGAGACAATATAGTGGCTGAATGGCATAACATGGAGTTTGCTGAAGCATGAGGAGACCATATAGTGTCTGAATGGCACAGCCTGGAGTTGGCAGAAGCATGAGGAGACCATTGAAATTTAAGATTTTGAAATTTCAATGTAAGATTTTGAAATTGAAATTGAGTATTTTGAAATTAACATTTTAACTCCCAAGTTTTAGTGTCCAGGGCCCTGCTGAATTGAGGTTTTCTATGTAACACACAGCGATGTCCATCTTATCTCTATGCAGTGTAATGAATGATATGACAAGCCACAAAATGGCTGTCAAATATATAGGGCTGTGACATCACAGGGTTGACTGGCTGCTGATAGGCGGCATCCTGCATATGATTCAGGGTCATCCTGCCTACTTCCCTTCCCACCTTGCCTTCCCTCCTTCCCAGCATTCCTTGCCCCATGTACTGACATGTGAATCCGCCATTTTAGATGCCCTGGAGCCTGGACCGCAGTAAATGGAGTTTAATGAAGAATCATGGCGATATTCGTAATTCGTTGCGAAACAAATATTTCATTAAATTCATAACGAATTCTGGTTCGTCAGCTTCGATTCGCTCATCTCTATTTATTTTGTCCTCCTGATATACAATGGCGTAGTCCTTCACTCCTGGACCCAGGCAGCACAATGTCTTGGGCTGGTCCTGCTACCCATAGAAGTCTATAGTAGATAGTAGCTGATGATACAGAGAGAGAGAGAAAGAGAGAGGTTGCAGCTACATGTGCTAAATGACTGTTTTACAGTGATGCTTAAAAGTTTTTGAACCCTTCAGAACTTTTTATATTTCGATCATTTTCCTCAATAAGTCAATGAATAAGTCTAATATTTGTGACTCTTTGGGGGATATTTATCAAAGCTGTCTATGTCCCGCATCAATATAGACCAAACTGCAGAGGGTTAGGCCAGTCTATTGTGCGCATAATTTATCAAATGGTGCACGTCTCTTGATAAATTCTGCGCACAGACTTTGTGATCTATGCTTTAGACTGTATTCAAACCTGCTCCAACATGGTCTGACATTTCAGCGTACTTTCAGCCGATGCGACTTGTCACTGAAAAGTCGCTTTTGATAAATTCAGCACCAATGCATTTTCCAATGCATTTTCGTCTAAAATAGACTAGCATGCATCATGTTCTAAAAATCCTCTAGAGCAAAAGTCGCAAAAAAGTCGCACATATTTAGACTGCGACTTTCTGTGCGACAAATTTAGACAGCAAAAAACAGTCTAAATCCTCTGATAAATCTCCCCCTTTGTGTTTGATTTAGTTCTCTTTATCTTCTTTTGGTACTTGTGTGAAAACCTGATGTAGTGATGGGTCAAATTTATGCAGAAATATTGAAAATTCTGAAAGATTCACAAACTATCTAGAATCCCCATTTCTCACCCCAGCTATTGAGCCAAAGCTTACACTGCTCAGTTCCTCTTCACAATGTCTTATTTGTTCCTGCTGATGCTGTTTCTTAGGGTATGCTATAAAGCAGGATCTCCTGTGTATATGTTTTATATAGGAGACATCATAGCAGCTAGTTTCCACCTACCCAACTTATAATTAGAGATGGAGCCTGCAAAACTACTCCTCATGTACACGCACAGCTTATCCTGTAAGAAAAGCAATTTAAAACATTCAGCCAGTTTCCTGGGAGATAATTAAATTGCTCAATGTTTTTAATTTACTACCACATTGATGCAATTTATTAGAGTGGTGTAGCTACACATTACTTCTCTCATCATTCTACTGCCACTTCTTCTATTCCCATGGCATGGTAATATTATTGCCAGAAATGGCCTTTGGAGCGTGTAGTGTGTTCAGTCACATGAAGTTCATTGCTTGCAGTTACTGAAGGGTATGCTAGTAGAACTGATCACATGGTGGGGATTTACCATTTTTTTTTATTATGTGTTCTTTTGTTCCAGGATTTGTCACAGTTAGAGATGAGCAAATCGAAGCTGACGAACCCGAATTCATTACGAATTTCATGAAATATTAAATTCACAACAAATGTGAATGTTGCCGCGATTCTATAGCGCAAATTGCTTCGTTAAACTCCATTTACTGTGGTCCAGGCTCCATGGCATCTAAAATAGTGGCTCCACATGTCAGTACATGGGGCAAGGAACTCTGGGAAGGCGGGAAGGCAAAGCGGGAAGGGAAGTAGGCGGGATGACCCTGAATCACATGCAGGATGCAGCCTATCAGCAGCCAGTTACCCCTGTGATGTCACAACCCTATATATTCGGCAGCCATTTTTTGGCTCGTCAAATCATTCATTACACTGCATAGAGATAGGACGGACATCGCTGTTTGTGTGTCACACAGGAAACCTCAATCCAGCAGCGTTTGCAGTCCTAGTCACATCGGCGTTCTGGTGGACATAGAGCAGTGTTTTTTTTTCACTGAAAAGGATTTTTACTTCAGCATTTAACCTCCCAGTTATTTTCTTCAGCATTGTATTACAAAGAGGGGCAGATAGCTGTGTTTTTCCCCATACATTTCAACAAGATGCCTCAACTTCATTAACCTTAGCAGGGGAGGCAGGAATAATTTTTCAGCGCAATTCTGTGTCTTTGTTCCACAACAAATTATCTGCTGTAATACTAGTCTGTAGACAGTATAATACCCAGAAGTCCATTCCTAATAGTCTTTGACAGAGTGCAATTTTGTGGAGTCCCCATGGAGCAGTAACAGGGATGCAACATAGGACACTGTTCTCCCTGGACACACTGACTGAACACTCCACCCCACTACTGCCCCTATGGTCGATCATTTAGTTTTTTAATGAAAAATCCATCTTATTGTGGATATACACTGATACCCCGGAAGAATATCCGGAGAACACTGCATGATACCCACCTTTTCCTAACCCTTGCCACTGTATCAGTTGTTAAGTAAGTACACAGCTTTCTTGTGCTGCAGCACTGTTGTGTACTGCTGGTGTTGTGAAAAATTACGTTTTTTTTTAAGCATACTGTACCGCATTTTCCTGCCCTCATAAGTGCATACCCCATATGTACATCTAAGTAGTGTACTATTTTGTACCTGGTAATCTGTCAAGGGCCTAGATACTGTGAAAGTCCAGGCAAAAGTAATCATCGGCTGGTGTTTTACTAAAATATGTTTTTTTAAGCTTACTGTTGTCACGATGCCGGCTGGCAGGTAGTGGATCCTCTGTGCCAGAGAGGGATAGCGAGGACCGCGCTAGTGGACCGGTTCTAAGCCACTACAGGTTTTCACCAGAGCCCGCCGCAAAGCGGGATGGTCTTGCTGCGGCGGTAGTGACCAGGTCGTATCCACTAGCAACGGCTCACCTCTCTGGCTGCTGAAGATGCTGAAGATAGGCGCGGTACTAGGGAGTAGGCAGAAGCAAGGTCGGACGTAGCAGAAGGTCGGGGGCAGGCGGCAAGGATCGTAGTCAGGGGCAACGGCAGGAGGTCAGGAACACGGACTAGGAACAGACAAGGGAACGCTTTCACTAGGCACAAGTGCAACAAGATCCGGCAAGGGAGTGCAGGGGAAGTGAGGTGATATAGGGAAGTGCACAGGTGGGAGCCAATTAAGCTAATTGGGAAGATTGGGCCAGGCACCATCATTGGTGCACTGGCCCTTTAAATCGCAGAGACCCGGCGCGCGCGCGCCCTAGGGAGCGGGGCCGCGCGCGCCGGGACAGGACCGAGGGAGAGCGAGTCAGGTACGGGGGCCGGGGTGCGCATCGCGAGCGGGCGCTATCCGCATCGCGAATCGCATCCCGGCTGAAGGCGGGACCGCAGCGCACCCGGTCAGTGGATCTGACCGGGGCGCTGCAACAACGAAGATGAGGCGAGCGCTCCGGGGAGGAACGGGGACCCGGAGCGCTCGGCGTAACAACTGTACCATATTTTTCTGCCCTCATTAGTGCATACCACATACCTACATCTAAGTGGTCTACTATTTTGCACCTCTTAATCTGTCAAGGGCCTAGATACTGTGAAAGGATAGCCAAAATTAATCCTCGGCTAGTGTTTTACTCAAATAATTTTCGAAACGTAAAGTAGCGCATTTTTCTGCCCTCATAAGTGCATACCACATACCTTCATCCAAGTAGTGTACTATTTTGTACCTGTTAATCTGTCAAGGGCCTACATACTGTGAAAGGACAGCCAAAAGTAATGACCGGCTGGTGTTTTACTCCAATACGTTTATTAAGCGTACTTTAGTGCCCTCATAAGTGCATACCACATACCTACAGGGTGTTATATTCCATGTTCTGCACTGAATTCATATGAATGATAGATGATGCCATCTTGGAAGAGGAGAGGTTAGCAAAGAGAAGAGAGGATGGATGACTAGTCACAACATGGGATTCCGACTTGTTACAATTGTTTTGGAATTCCGCACCCCTACACATGGAAAAATGGCTTTGCTCTCTTCTGTAGCTGAAATATATGGGGACTGGGACCCTATTGGAATGATTCTGGCTTATGTGTCTACCATAAGACAAACAAGTGGAACCCTGTCCTGTCTAACCTGAGCACAGGGGAGAAATACTTTGGGGACATCCGAACTTGTGATCAACTTCTGTGCAATATTTTTGTAGGGGGAATGTTTTCTCTCTCTCTCAATTTATTTATGTTTTTGTTCTATAAAGACAATGGGGGAGATTTATCAAACGATTTAGACTGTTTTTTTCTGTCTAAATTTGTCGCACAGAAAGTCGCAGTCTAAATATGTGCGACTTTTCTGCGACTTTTGCTGTAGAGGATTTTTAGAACATGATGCATGCAAGTCTATTTTAGACGGAAATGCATTGGAAAATGCATTGGTGCTGAATTTATCAAGTGCGACTTTTGTGCGACAAGTCGCATCTGCCCAAAATACGCTGAAATGTCAGACCATGTTGGAGCAGGTCTAAATGCAGTTTAAGCTGTAGACCCTGAAGTCTGAGCACAGAATTTATCAAGGGCTGTGAGACCTTTGATAAATTAGGAGCACAATAGACAGGAGACTACCACATACGCTGGTCTACAAGCATACCCAGAATAGACTAGATTAGTAAATGTTCCCCATTGGACCTAAAGATGAGTATGCACTTCAGACTTCTACTTTGATATAATGGACTTCTAACTAAAGAGAGCTGCTTCAGGGCCGATTTTAATATATATAATTTTTGAACATTGAGAGTTAGTAATTATATATCCTGTTAGACTGCAGTGGGGGTGGGGATATATCTTTAGACCTACCTTCACGGAGATGGAAAACTATTGGTAACATGGATTAAAAAGTAAATCTTTAAGATATATTTATTGTTTGTATAGAAAGTGGTATATAAGGATAACTATATTAATAAAATTATTGAATTAAGGTTGTTATATATTTATATATGTGTGTGTGTACAGAAGGAGGTACCTGTGGTCCAATGTGGAGGTGTAATATGACAAATAGAGTACTGAAAGTGATGTATTCCCTGAGGGGGATAATGATGTCACATATAAGGTTATTGCTGACTAGTGTTGCTCACGAATATTCGCAATGCGTATTTTATTCGCGAATATCGCATATTCACGAATTCGCGAATATTCGCGAATATAGCACTATATATTCGTAATTACGAATATTCGTTTTTTTTTTTTTGTTTTTTTTTCACAGTACACATCACAGTGATCATCCCTCTCTGCTTCCAGCTTGTGTGGTGTAAAGAAGGTTCTAATACTACTGTGTGAGACTGGCGTGTGAATTTTCGCATATGCGAAAATTTGCATATGTCAATTTTCGTATACGTGAATTTTCGCTTATGCTAATTTTGTATATGTTAATTTTCGCACATGTTAATTTTCGCATACGCGAATTGTTCGCGAATGCGAAAATAAAACGAGAATATTACGAATATGCGAATTTTGCGAATATATGATGAATATTCGTCCATATATTCGCGAATATTCGCGAATTCGAATATGGCCTATGCCGCTCAACACTATTGCTGACATCCCATAGGGATATTTGTTAAAGTGTCAATAACTAATATTTGCAATATTTGGTCCATAAAGGATAAAGAGGTATAGATGAATTGGATGTGTGAGTAATAGTGATGAGAGATGTGGACTATAGCGTGAAGCGTGGTTATTTGGCAAAAGAATGAATGGAATGAGGAATCATTGGATGGATATGGGTCTGACTGTGAGAGTAGGAATGTATGGAGTTCAAGGGGGTATAAGTATTAAATGTTCGGAGCCTTCTTTGGGCATCAAACCTTTTTTTAGTAAAGGTAATACACTGTAAGGGGGATTATGTGCTGTATAAGACATTTATGGGTTCATTTCATGTGGTGATGGTATAGTATTGTAAAGTTTTGTGCCCCTTAAAGGGTACCTCTCATCAAAAAAACGTTTGATATATTATAGATTAATGTATGCAGAATAACTTTACAATTGCATGTTATTAAAAAATATGCTTCTTTCTATTTAATTTTCCACTTTGAAGAAATTACCACTAAGGGTCTCCCTACCAGTCCTGGCAGCAAGCATTTCAGACTCATGCTGGAGTCCTAAACACTATGAGGGACATTTATCAATGTTTGCTTATGTATTCTTTTTTTTAGTAATTTTTTCCTTACTTTTTTTTTGCTTATGTGTGACGTATTTATCAACTGCTTTCAGCCTGTTGATAGTTTTCTTTCACGCAAGCAATTTTTCCTTTTTTACTTTGGTAGTAGCTTTTTCTGCTCCATGTTTGAGCTGGAGTAAATTTAGTCAATTTTTAACCCTGTTGCGACTCTTTTTTGTGCAGTTGCGACTGTTGCAGTTAATAAATACCTGACTACCCGTAGTCCATTTTAAAATTATTACTACGTAGTTAATTTTTGGAAAACTTGCTTTTCTCGCTTTCCAGTCAAAAAGTCGCACGAAAAATCGCGTAGTCGCAGCTGCGACAATTTTGCGACAATTATAGTAAAGAAAACCTGACTAAACCTGTTGATAAATGTCCATATATGAGCTGTCAGGCTGCTTTGTTCACAAAGGAGAATACTCAGAGCTGCCAGCCTGCTTTGTTCACAGCCTGTTTGGCTGTGAACAAAGCAAGCTGGCAGCTGTGAGTGTTTAGGACTCCAGCATGAGTCAGAAATGCTTGCCGACAGGACTGATCGGGAAAAATACAATAGAAAGAAACATATTTTTCATTAACATGCTATTAGAAAGTTATTCAACATTCATTAATCTAAAATATATCAAAAGTTTATTTGATGAGAGGTACCCTTTAATATATAAGATAAAATAAGGTAAATTATTGTGAAGTTTTGTGCACTTTAATATAAGATGTAGGAGTGTTATTTTCTTACTTAAGCTGGATAAATTACGCTAAAATACAAGATTATGTAGGATATATATGGTTGAAAAATTGGTATTATGAAGAGCACTACTTAAAGGGAGTAACTTTATAAACTTCAAATTGGTCTCTAGTATACGTGTTTGGTCATACTAATAAAATAGTACATTTATAATGGTTATATAAGTGTAGTAAGTACTTAAGTGCCCAAAAATGGCCCTAGGGTGATGTTTAAATAAGGTCAATGGAAGTTGTAATATAAGGTATTGGTATGTGAGATGAATTTCTGTATTGTGGTTTTTGATATTATATCTATATAAATGTAATCTCTATCTTTGATATGACACATTTTTTTCATTGGCATATGTCTATTTGGGTGTTATATAATTTTGTACCTGTTAACCCCTTAAGGACGCAGGGTTTTTCCATTTTTTTCATTTTCATTTTTTCCTCATCACCTTCTAAAAATCATAATGCTTTCAATTTTGCACATAAAATTCCATATGATGACTTATTTTTTTCGCCACCAATTCTACTTTGCAGTGACAATAGTCATTTTACCCAAAAATCCACGGCGAAGTGGAAAAAAAATTCATTGTGCGACAAAATTGAAGAAAAAATTTCATTTTTTAACATTTGGGGGCTTCTGTTTCTATGCAGTACACCTTACCTTAATTCTGTAGGTCCATACGGTTAAAATGATACCCTACTTATATAGGTTGGATATTGTCGTACTTCGGAAAAAAAATCATAACTACATGCAGGAAAATGTATACGTTAAAAATTCTCATCTTCTAACCCCTATAACTTTTTTATTTTTCCGTGTACGGTCCGGTATAAGGACACATTTTTTGCACCGTGTTCTTAAGTATTTATCGGTACCATTTTTGTATTGATCGGACTTTTTGATCGCTTTTTATTCCTTTTTTCATGATATAAAAAGTGACCAAAAATACAGTATTTTGGACTTTGGAATTTTTTTGCACATACGCCATTGACCATGCGATTTAATTAACGATACATTTTTATAGTTCGGACATTTCCACACACGGCGATACCACATATGTTTATTTTTTATAGGGGGGTGATTCAAACTTTTATTAGGAAAAGGGCTAAATGACCTTTGTTAACTTTTTTCACTTTTTTTTTGCAGTGCTATAGCTCCCATAGGGAGCTATAGCACTGTACACACTGATCTCTTATGCTCATCCCTGCAAAGCAATAGCTTTGCATGGATCAGCGCGATAGGGGCTCGACTGCTCCAGCCTGTAGCTCAGGTTTGGAGCAATCAAACCCAGATCGGACGCGACGGAGCAAGGTAAGGGGGTCTCCGCTCACGTCCTAGCTGATCGGAACATCGCGATTTTATCGCAATGTCCCGATCACCCCGACTGAGCTGCTGGGAAGCGTTTACTTTCACTCTCAGACACGGCGGTCAACTTTGATCGCCGCGTCTGAAGGGTTAATGGCGCGCGGCACAATGATCGGTGCCACGCACTGTTAGCCCAGGGTCCCGGCTATGAATAGCAGCTGGGACCGACCCGGTGTGATGCGGGGTCACGTTGTTACCGCGTTTTAAACACCGGGACTGCGCGTAGGGCGTACAGGTATGCCCTACGTCCTTAACAGGTCTGTCAAGGGCCTACATACTCTAAAAGGATAGCCAAAAGTAATCACCGGCTGGTGTTTTACTCCAATACGTTTATTAAGCTTACTGTAGCACATTTTTCTGCCCACATAAGTGCATACCACATACCTACATCTAAATAGTGTACTATTTTAAACCTGTTAATCTGTCAAGGGTCTAGATACTGTGAAAGTCCAGGCAAAAGTACTCACCGGCTGTGTTGTACTCAGATACTTTTTTAAGTGTACTGTAGTGCATTTTTCTTCCCTCATAAGTGAAAACCATATACCAACATCTAAGTAGTGTACTATTTTGTAAATGTTAATCTGTCAAGGGCCTAGATACTGTGAAAGTCCAGTCCAGTCCAAAGTACGCTTACTGTACCGCATTTTTCTGCTCTCTTAAGTGCATGCCACATACGTACATCTAAGTAGTGTATTATTTTGTACCTGTTAATCTGTCAAGGGCCTTGATACTGTGAAAATCCAGGCAAAAGTAATCACCGGCTGGTGTTTAACTAAAATATGTTTTTTTTTAAGTGTACTGTAATGCAATTTTCTGCCCTCATAAGTGCATACCACATACGTATGTGTTGTCCCTGTACTCTATTTCATACTGTACCTTGTGTGCTGGGTCCCTAAAGTCAGAGTTCCTTGGTACCGTTAGGGTCCACTTGCTGAGATAATCCCTAGTCACCTCTTTGTTCTTTAATTTTATGTGTTCCATGTATATAATTAGTGTAATGTATTGATCTATATAGTGTCTACAGGACCTTAGGTCACATGACTAATGTTTCTACTGTGATGGTATGCTAAAGGACCTTCCAGGTCACGTGAGTGGTCACATGTTCTACTATAATCCTTTGTGTAAAGGACTGACAGTTGGGATCAACCAATCAGCTCAAGGCCAGCCCCTGCCCATATAAGGAAGCTGCCAGCCAATCCTCACTCTCTTGGGTTCCGGACTAGCAAAGAGAGGAGATCCATGCAACTTACAAGACAAAACCAGGCCTGAAGCCTAACGATCCCGCAATTTACTAACCGTGAGTTACTAAATCAAATCCCTGCTAAAGCTTGCGTGACTGCTGGACCTAAAACCAATCCCCTAAATCCAGCGGAACAGCGTAAATCAATCTCCAGAGCTTATACTCACAAGGTCCCAACCAACTGTCAGGATCCTCATAGACTGTACATATGTAAAACCTGTTCCTGTTTTACCTCTGCATAAAGTCTGCAGGAAAGTTTCCTACAGTTTTCTGAATCTCCGGTTGTGGACAATCATTTATTCCTCCCTATCATTCTTGGGACGGGTGGTGATAGGACAAGTATATATTGAGGAGCCCTCACCCTGGCGTCACAACAGTTAAGGGTTCGACCAGCACCCTTTTCATCTCTGCACAGCTACACCCCATATACCCTATACTCCCACAAGCTTACCACACGTACATCTAAGTAGTGTACTATTTTGTACCTGTTAATCTGTCAAGGGCCTAGATACTGACAAAGGACAGTCAAAAGTACACACGTGCTGCTGTTCTAGACTAATACTGTCTTAAGGGTAGTGAAACGTATTGTACTCCCCTCATATACGCCCTAAGTACGTCAGGCAGAGAAGTGCCAGGACGTGCACAGAGGAGTGGCAGAGGCCTAAATTCATCAGGCCGAGGTGGCAGCAGACTAGGGGCGGGTGGCAGCAGGAGTCGCAGTGATAGGCCTGAGCTCGGGGTATCAGCTAGCGGTCGTGTCTCGACCAGCAACCCATCTGCCGCCATAGATTGGTTAACACGGTCATCCACTTCATCACAAGTGACATCTGATACCCCCAGTCAACAGTCAGTGGGTTCCTCAGACACAATCCTCAGTTGGCATGACCCAGGAGCATTCCCTGTCCCCCCATTGCCTCTGTCCTATGCTGTTACCTCCCCTAAAGAAGTATCTTATGCTGTGGGTTCAGCTCCCCTATTCAGTGAGGGAGATCCAATAGAGGACAATCAGCAGCTACTGCCCAGCCAAGAAGGGGAGGAGACATCTGCCACTTCTCCCGCTAAGTGGGCAAGTAGTGATGAGGAGAGTGACGTGGGAGGCGGTGTTGCCAGGGTTCAGGGTCCTGAAGCAGACACTGTTGAGGAACCTGAGGAGGACATCAGTGACACTTGATGATGATGATGATGATGATGAAGCCGATCGCAATTGGGAGCTGGGTGCAGAAGAGGCTTCATAATCATCAGGAGAAGAGAGTTGCAGGTTGCCCGTGAGGCAGCTGCTGAGGCAGCAAGGTGGTAGCATGATTGGCAGTCAGCATGGTGGCAGAAGTGGAAATTCTGGAGCCAAACGTGCCCGGGGGAAACTACCTGCTTCGCAGAAGCCTAACTTCCCGGGAGGATGTGGAACAGGGGTTCCTGGAGACGGCGGCATTAGCAGTCAATTAGTGCGGACTGTTGGTGGGAAAAATCAGCTACTTGGTGGTGTGGCAGTTTTTCATCAAGCATCCGGAGGAGGTTCACATAGCCACATGCAAGATATGTCGGCAGAAGGCGGAGCGTGACCAGGGTCCCAATGTTGGCACCACGGCCCTGCATCAACATGTGCTTTGTCACCATAAAGCGGCCTGGGAGAACCGTGGCTCCGATGTAGTGGTCCAGCCTGCTGCATCACCCAGTGGCACACCGCTCCCTCTTTCAGCCAGCCAAGGCTCCACCACCTCAGCCGAAGAGAGCTGTGTGTCATACCCTCCTTCTATCGCACCAGATACTCCTGCTCCTCCTACTTTTAGTCAGCCATTCCACCAACAATCCATCGGCAAAACCATGTCCAAGAGACAACAGTATGCTCCCACTCATCCAATGGCACAGAAGCTGAATGTGCCCCTTTCCAAGTTGCTGGTGCTGCAGTCCCTCCCTTTTCAAGTGGTGGGCACCTTTCAGAGAAATGATGGCTTGTGCAAAGCCGAGGTGGAGAGTGCCAAGCTATCATTTCTTTGCGAAGAAGGCAGTACCAGCCCTGCACAATTTTTGGGAAGAGAAAGTAGTCCAGTCCTTGAGCCTGTCGGTGTGTACCAAAGTGCACAGCAGCACCGACGTCTGGAGCTGTAACTACAGTCAGGGACAATAAATGTCCTTTACGGCTCACTGGGTAAATGTGGTTCCTGCACAGCCACAACATCAACTTAGACAGGTCACGCTGCTTCCTCCACTGCCCAGACAAGTCTCAGTGGCCCTTCAGCATACCAGTGTGCAGGGCACGGCGGTGTCAGGCTGTTCTTCACATTGTTTGCCTTGGCGAAAGAGTCACACAGGGGAGGAACTGCTAAAAGTAATTCTTAAAGAAATCAGAGCATGGCTTACTCCACGAAAACTGGAAATGGGAACCATGGTGACTGACAAAGGGAAGAACATCTTGCATGCGCAGCGACTGGGAAGGCTGAGCCATGCACCCTGCATGGTACACGTGTTCAATCTGGTTGTGAAGCAGTTCCTGAAGTGTTTCCCCCATTTGCAAGACATCCTAACAATGGGAAGGAAACTTTGCATGCACTTCAGCCACACGTACATCGCAAAGCACACCCTCCTTGAGCTGCAGCGCAGAACAATATCCCCAACATAGTCTGATTTGTGACGTTGCCACACGTTGGAATTCCACCCTCCATATGTTGGACCGACTGTACGAACAGAGAAAAGCCATCACCAATTTCTTGATGATCCAAGCGGATAGGACTAATCCCCTGTGTAACTTCAATGCGAACCAGTGGCAGCTCATACGTGACACCTGCCGTTTGCTCAGGCCCTTTGAGGAAGCCACATTATTAGTAAGTCACCAGGATTACGGGATGAATGACATCATTCCACTGCTTCATTTCTTAGAACACGTGTTGGAAACAATGGCTGGTCAGGGCACTGGAGACGTGGCGCCTACATCTCACTGCCACATGACCCTTGTGGGGGTTAACTGGAGGAGGGGGAGGGGCACAGCAGAGCACAGTTTAGGTTTAACCAAATGGGCGTTTTTTCTAGTAATCTGACAGGAGAGGAGGAGCAGGAGCAACCAGAGGAGCTAGAGGGTTATGAGGAAGGTGAGACAGAGGACCCAGACATACCGTGGCAGAATGCAGTGGATATGAAGGCAGGGAGTCCCTCCGGGCCACTTGCACAAATGGCACAATGCATGCTCACTTGCTTGCATAGTGACAGCCAAATTGTCACCATTCGGAAGCGGGATGACTTCTGGATCTCCACCTTACTGGACCCTCGCTACCGCCACAAAATAGGGGCCTTTTTTACACCCACTGAGAGGGACTTCAAAGTGACCTAGTACAGAGGCATCCTATGTATTCAGTTGGCCGATGCCTATCGGAGCCATCGTTCATCATCTCGCAGGTCTGAATCGGGGAGCCCCCTGTGCTCACCTTCCACTGCCGCGGCTGCTGGGAAGGGGTGGGGTGGCAGGAGCAGTACCAGCTCCATCAGCAGCAGCCTGAGTCTACAGTCACTGATGAGTACCTTTCTTCACCCACATAGTGAAGCAACTCATCAGCAGCAGGTACACCTGGAGCAGGACCTGAACCAGCAGGTGGTGGCATACCTTGACATGCCCATGCCAACAAACCTTGAAGATCAGCTGGACTTCTGGGTAGCCAAACTTGATTTGTGGCTGCAACTAGCAGAGTTTGCCCTGGAAAAGCTGTCCTGCCCGGCCAGTAGTGTGCCATCAGAGGGGGTGTTTAGTGCGGCAGGGGCCATAGTCACCCAAAGGAGAACTCGTCCACGAAAAATGTGGAGAGACTGACCTTTGTGAAGATTAATCAGGCATGGATCAGCCAGGATTTCCAACCACCAATGCCTGATGCATAATAGTAGATTGACCATGGTGCCACACCAACACTTCACAAATATGGATAGTGCCAAACAGAATTAAGGCGCTGCTCCCCAGTTACAAATATTCCTCCGCATCAGACCTTTTTTTCATCCACCTTCATGGCCGGTTACTGGTATTGCCACCCACCGCACCACCAGGTCACTTTTAGGACTCCTGATGCTGCCACGACCTCCAGGCTGTCTCATTAAGCCACTGTATGGTATCTTCTCCTGCTTCAGCTAACTCCAGGCTGTGTCATTCACCCACTATATGGTCTCCTCATGCTTCAGCCACCTCCAGACTGTGTCACTCATCCAATATATGGTTTACATATGCTGCTGGGCCTAAAAAAATTTTATGGTAGCACTAGTTACCATAAATCTTCAATTTAAATTTCAAAATTCATCATTTAATCTTAGGGATTGTGAAGCCCTAGTGTCTACTCATGCTGCTGCCAGCTCCAGGCTGTGTCATTCAGCCACTATATGGTCTCCTCCTGCTGCCAACACCTCCACGCTCTGTCATTCAGCCACCATATGGTCTCATCATGCTTCAGTTACATCCAAGCTGTGTCATTCAGCCACTATATGGTCTCCTCATGCTGCCAACACCTCCACGCTGTGTCATTCAGCCACTATATGGTCTCCTCATGCTGCCAACACCTCCACGCTGTGTCATTCAGCCACTATATGGTCTCCTCATACTGATGCCACCTCCTGGCTCTGTCTTTGTGCCGCTCTGTGTCAGTGATTCTAAAAGCGATGCCTGTAATCTGCATGTCATACTGAGTAACAGTATTATTTCACTACCCCAGCACACTCCATATGCGTGCTAGAACAAAGCAATGTCTTCTACACCCCTATTGAGGCTCTCTGTTGTCCAGAAATATACGTGTTTAATATAGATTCGCCGCAAATAAATTTGAATTAAACAAATTTTTTCGAAAAATTCTGCGAATTGGCCGAATCAAATTTTTCTAAAGTTTGCTCATCTCTAGTCACAGTGTAAAATTTTCAACTTTTATTTTTCGACTTCTGGCTTACACAAGAAATCAAGGTGTGTGATATACAGATTTGTGTAACTTTAATCTAGTGGTATTTATGTATGTGATTTTGTGACAGAATTCCAAATCTACAGTAGCCTGGACCTGTGTTACAAAACTTGCTGTCGACAGCATTTATAAAAAGTCGCACATTTTGGCACAAATGGGTTAAAATGTCACAGAGGAGGAACTAAACAAAGTGGTGTATGAAGTATCAATTAAAAAAATGTGTATTAGCACCGTATTTATCACATACCATATAAATTTAGTGCACGTACACGCATCACACAAATTAAAGGTGTAGAAAAATTGTTCATTCCAAAGATCTTGAAAAATTCCCCCCAAAGATCTTACATTCCCTAATCCTATACTTGGTGCCAGAATTTCAGAAAATATGCTTTTGCTGGATCCAATTATATTCCTTACATTATTGATTTAGCAGTAGTATTTGGATAACTATCTGACCATATTATTTTTTAACCTATAAACAAATAGAGAGGGCCGCCCGGGCAGGTACAGTGGTAATAATGGGAGATTTTAACTATCCAGATATAGATTGGGGCCGGGGGTTGGCTAAAACTGCAAAGGGGAGAAAATTCCTAAATTTATTGCAGGATAATTTTATGGGCCAGTTTGTGGAGGACCCAACAAGAAGTGATGCCTTGTTGGATCTTATCATTTCCAACAACGCAGAGCTGGTTGGTAATGTAACTGTGAGGGAAAACCTTGGTAATAGCGACCACAATATAGTTACTTTTGACTTAAAATGTAGAAAACAAAGACAGACGGGGAAAGCAAAAACATATAACGTTAAAAAGGCAAACTTCCCTGGGCTGAGGGCTGCACTACAGGACATAGACTGGGGGGAGGTGTTCTCAAATACTGATACAGAAGATAAATGGGACATCTTTAAATCAACTCTAAATAACTATACAGCTAAATATATACCAAAGGGGAACAAATATAAACGATTAAAACTAAATCCTACATGGCTGACAAATGAGGTTAAAAGAGCAATAAACAACAAAAAAATAGCCTTCAAAAAATACAAATCTGATGGGTCAGCTATAACATTTAAACAGTACAAGGAGCTTAATAAAATCTGTAAAAATGTAATAAAAACAGCAAAAATTCAAAATGAGAGACAGGTGGTCAAAGAAAGCAAAACTAATCCTAAATATTTTTTTAGATATATAAATACAAAAAAACCAAGGACAGAGCATGTAGGACCCCTTAATAATGATAATGGGGAGGTTGTCACGGGCGATCAAGAGAAGGCGGAGCTACTGAATGGGTTCTTTAGTTCTGTATATACTATGGAAGAAGGAGCTGACATTGGCCAGGTCAGTGCTGGTAACACATCATATAATGTATTGAACTGGCTTAATGTAGAGATGGTACAAGGTAAGTTAAGTAAAGTAAATGTAAGCAAATCTCCAGGGCCGGATGGACTACACCCAAGAGTTCTTAGAGAGGTAAGTTCAGTAATATCTGTACCCTTGTTCATGATATTTAGAGATTCTCTGGTGTCTGGTATTGTGCCAAGGGACTGGCGCAAGGCTAATGTGGTACCAATCTTCAAGAAGGGCTCTAGGTCTTCACCAGGCAATTATAGACCGGTAAGTCTAACGTGCATTGTGGGTAAATTGTTTGAAGGACTTATAAGGGATTACATACAGGAATACATAGGGGATAATAGTATTATAAGTGATAGCCAGCATGGGTTTACTAAGGATAGAAGTTGTCAAACCAATCTAATTTGCTTTTATGAAGAGGTGAGTAGAAGCCTTGACAGAGGAATGGCTGTGGATATAGTGTTTCTGGATTTTGCCAAAGCGTTTGATACTGTCCCTCACAGACGTCTGACAGGTAAGTTAAGGTCCTTGGGCTTGGAAACTTTAGTTTGTAACTGGATTGAACACTGGCTCATGGATCGTACCCAGAGAGTGGTGGTCAATGATTCGTACTCTGATTGGTCCCCGGTTATTAGTGGTGTACC
This sequence comes from Hyla sarda, assembly GCF_029499605.1. Classification (NCBI taxonomy): domain Eukaryota; kingdom Metazoa; phylum Chordata; class Amphibia; order Anura; family Hylidae; genus Hyla; species Hyla sarda. The sequence goes on along the minus strand of NC_079192.1, from coordinate 371,027,827 downwards.
CCAAGGTTCAGTACTGGGCCCGCTGCTGTTTAATTTATTTATCAATGATATAGAGGATGGTATTAACAGCTCTGTTTCTATCTTTGCAGATGACACCAAGCTTTGTAGCATGGTACAGTCTATAGAGGATGTGCATAAGTTACAAGATGACTTGGATAGACTAAGTGTCTGGGCATCCACTTGGCAAATGAGGTTCAATGTGGATAAATGTAAAGTTATGCATCTGGGTACTAATAACCTGCATGCGTCGTATGTCTTAGGGGGGATTAAACTGGCAGAGTCACTGGTAGAGAAGGATCTGGGTGTACTTGTAGATCACAGACTACAGAATAGCATGCAATGTCAGGCTGCTGCTTCCAAAGCCGGCAGGATATTGTCATGTATCAAAAGAGGCATGGACTCAAGGGACAGGGACATAATACTCCCCCTTTATAAAGCATTGGTACGGCCTCACCTGGAATATGCTGTTCAGTTTTGGTCGCCTGTTCATAAAAGGGACACTGCGGAGTTGGAAAGGGTGCAGAGACGCGCGACTAAACTAATATGGGGCATGGAACATCTTAGCTATGAGGAGCGATTAAAGGAGTTACAATTGTTTAGTCTTGAGAAGAGACGTTTAAGGGGGGATATGATAAACGTATATAAGTATATAAATGGCCCATACAAAAAATATGGAGAAAAACTGTTCCAGGTTAAACCCCCCCAAAGGACGAGGGGGCACTCCCTCCGTCTGGAGAAGAAAAGGTTTAGCCTAAAGGGGCGACACGCCTTCTTTACCGTGAGGACTGTGAATTTATGGAACGGTCTACCTCAGGAACTGGTCACAGCAGGAACAATTAACAGCTTTAAAACAGGGTTAGATACATTCCTGGAACAAAATAACATTAATGCTTATGCAGAATTATAAAACTACATCCCTTTCCCTTATCCCCTTACACCCTTCCCTTCAATCCACTGGTTGGACTTGATGGACGTATGTCTTTTTTCAACCATACTAACTATGTAACTATGTAACTATGTAACCTTATGTCAATGTTATTTGGCCTTCAAATGGAGGTAATTTACCCACCTCCAAACCTGGTTATCACCTTCATTCTGCACTTCACCACCTGGCTTCTGTATTTCCTCTTACTGGACATTCCCATTATGGATTACTTCCATATCAGTAACATATTATGTAGGTCCCGCTGAAGGTAAATTGATTAGTTACAATAAATGTATTATTTCAATGCAGTGTACCCAACTTTGATTAACAGTTCATGAGGAAATTGTCACTTTGTAGGTAATATGTCAATAAGGCATTTATAGCAATAATATTTAGCATTTTCCCGCAGTTGTTCACATAAAGTATCCTCTTTGCAATAAGACATCAGATTTAAATGTAGTTTTAAAGTTTGGGACAGTGCACCTCTCACCCGAATACCACTCTGGTCCTTAAATGAACAACGTTCCATACTGGAGGACTTCATGTCCCATAGTATCTTTTCAGCTTCACTCCAGCAAGTAATTTCCAGTGCTGTGTGGGAATCTCTACCGGGTTAGTGAAAGGTTAGCTGAGGGCTTTAGCTTAGATATCACCACTGTAATGTTCGGTGTAGTGATGAGAAGCGGAATGGTGGTGTTTGCTATTGAACATCAGTATTTCAAATAGTCATAAATTATTGTTATAGTTGGACGTGTTTCAGAGAATCCAACTCTTTCTTCAGCAGCATAAATGATAAACATTGTAACAAAATGTCTATCTTCAACAGTCCTCCCATGTCTCATCCAACTCACCCTAGGTACACCTTCAATCTGGTTTCCACCCTCATCACTCTACTGCAACCACTCTAATCAACCGCCAAAGCATCACGCCAGTACTCTGTGCTTCTTCTCTTTGACCATCCCTTCACCTTTGACACAGTTGATCACTCCCTCTAGCAACAAAGTCTCTTATTCCTCAATGTAGAAAATTTGGCCCTCTCCTGGATCTCCTCATACTTCATGAACTTTACATTCAGCATCTCCCACTAACATGCCACCTCCTCACCTCACCCTCTCACTGTTGGAGTCCCCCAAGGTTCAGTCCTGGGACACCAAATCTTCATCTACACTTTTGGCCTGGGACAGATCATCAAATCCCATGGCTTCAAGTACAACCTGACACCCAAATCTACTTCTCTGGCCAAGGTGTCACCTCTTTACTATCCAGTATCCCAGAGTGTCTGCACCTCATACAACCATCTCAGAGATTTCTAGAACTCGCTACTTCCACACATCTGGATCTCACCCTCCATCAAGACCTTCAAAAATAACCTAAAAAAACTAATATTCAGTAAAGCCTACAAGCTATATAGTGCCACTGTATTGCCCTATCAATAGTTGCCTTCCTATCAGCTCACAGATGACCAGCTATTTCCCTCACCTACTGTTTCCCTCCCAGACCCTTGTAGATATTAAAGGGGCACTCCATTGGCCAGTGTTGGGAAGTAAATGTTCTGAACGCTGTTGTTTTTCGAGCTGCAGGGGTCGGCCACGCCCATCGTGATGTCATGGCCACACACCCTCAATGCAAATCAATGGGAGGGGGCGTGACACCCCTCACATAGATTTGCATTGAGGGGGCATGGCCGTGATGTCACGAGGGATTTGGCCGACCCCCTGCAGCATCATTTGTACTTGTGTTTGTGTTATACATAGTTCTGAGACAGCAATGACATGGGAGCAGCAGTAATAAAACTAAAACAGCAGAACTGTCTGCAGTACTACAGGAGCAGCAGCAGCAATAACAGCAATAGCCAAGGTGCAAGGGTATTGTTGCACCCGGGCTTTTTCTTTTTTTTTTTTTTTGGGTGGGAGGGGTGGACATTGACATTAGTGTAGTACTAGAAATAGTGCTGCCTAGTGCAGTACCTCTATGTACCTCTAGTGCAGTACCTCATGTAATGCCCACCTTCAGTAATGCAAAGCTGTAAATGTAAACAAATTACAATATAGTATTATCATTATTATTATTATTATTATTATTATTTAATGTAATGGAGTTCCCTGAGTTTTAGGGCACTGTATATATGAAAAAAAAAATACATTTAACACAAATCTTTCATGACCAACTTTTTAAAGTTTTTATACATATTTACTGATATTTTTCCATTTATTTATTTTTTTTTTTTTAGTTTTGATGTTCCTATCTATTTTAAAATGAATGATGATATATTTCAGTTTTCACCCTGGCCACTTAGCCCTCAGAATAGGCTAACACTTTCTGTTGCAACTTGCTAGCAGGATCACAATATAACACCTCTATTGTAAAGCAAAGGGAAGAAAATGGAGTGTCACACCACTGACAATAGGTAATGGGGACAGCTCTTCCTACATGCTAAAAATGCTCAGTCATTTTTAGATTTAAGTTTTCTCATTTTTGTTTTGTTTTTGTTTGTCATTTTTAAACCAATGCAAATCTCTGTAGATACTGTTAGAATAACACATCACATCTAAAAGGACTGCCCTTTAACCATGTAAAGATAACAGACAAAAAATTATCAGACAATTGGAAAATAAAAACATCGTAAACATTTTTGGCAAAAGTCCAAATCAGGAAAAGCAGTTGGAGTGGTGAGTGGTGTGTGTGTGTGTGTGTAGCCTTAGCCAATAATAGCTCATCTCACACTGAACTGCTCTGGGCTGTGTCTAGCAGAGTGAGGGAGGAAGTTTTCCCCTGTATGGCTTCAGATGATGTCACGCTTGCTGGGTAACGCCCCTTCCCAGTCTGTGAATCTGACTAAGCAGAAAATACAGAGCAAAATCAAGGTAGAAAACTAAAAAATAATAAAAAAAATTAAATAAAGGCAGAAGGTGGTTTATCGTAATGGGGAAGTGAACTGGGAGGATTATAATATTTCACAAGATCATGACAGGCACTCTTTAAGGAGTTCAGGATTTGCTCTAGTGCAAGTTTTTTTTTATTTTACTTTACTGTTGCCTCTGACTTTTCCATGTGGCCAGAGACAATGGGGGAGAATTTTCTAAATCTGTCCAGAGGAAAAGTTGCTGAGTTGCAACCAATCAGATTGTTTCTTTAATTTTTTTAAAAGGCTTCTGAAAAATGAAAGAGGTGACATAATTGGTTGCTATGGGCAACTCAGCAACTTTTCCCCTGTGCAAGTTTTGATAAATCTGTCCCAATATATCATAAGTCACTTGGTCCCCAAGGGAATGGCTATGCAGCAGTTGGTGGATAGATAGCATTACTTTAGGAAATCTCTTCCCCTTGCTATCCACCTATTCACTGCAGCATAGCCACTTCTACCTGGAGACCATGTGACTTCTGAATTATCATCCATAGCTAAGAAAGCTCAGATGCAAAAGTTAAACAAAAAAAAGACTTAATGAAGTAATAATAAAAATACGGTGGAAACCGTCACATAACATCCCAGAGAAAGGTGGCTAAAAAGTAACATTTGCGCAAAAGTGGTACCAATAAAAATTGCAGATCACGGTACAATAAAATAAGAGTTATGTATACGGTAAAAAAAAAAAACGTATTGGGGGTCAGAAGAGGATCATTTTTAACATACTTTTTTTAACAAAATAAGTTTGACGTTTAAATGCAGTACATTAATAGAAAAGCATATAAACATAGGCATAATTTCAATTGTACTGATATAGGGGGACATTTATCAAGGTATTTAGAGCCTTTTTTTTGCTTACAAAAGTCGCACAAAAAGTCACACATGTGCCTAAACACTTTTTTGTGCGGCTTTTGTGGGTAAGCAAAAAGTTACAAACAGCCTTATCTAAGCAAATTTCAGTTTTCATTTGCAGTGGTCAGGTATTTATGATGATCGTAAGTCGCACATAGACAAAAAAAAGTCAAAAACCCCTCCGGCTGGGGCAGCGGAGCCGGCCAGCTCCCAAAAATACTAAACTACACTGTGATTTCATATTTCTAGGGCGGTGTCGTGATTGGCCGAGACCAACTGGCCAATCACAGCACCGCCCGGGAACCCAGCCACTCACCGCCAGTAACAATGGTCCTCGCCCACCCTGGCAATGTCAGGCTGCTTGGTTGGTATTTGGCTGAGAATAAAAATAGGGGAAACCCTATGCAAATTTTTTTCTTCATGCAAAATATGTGTGTGGGTCCCCCATATTTTCATTCTCTGCCAGATACCAACCAAGCAGTAACAGCCTGACGTTACCAGGGTGAGCAAGGACCATTGTTACCATTTTTTTTCTTTATGCAAAATATGTGTGTGGGTCCCCCATATTTTCATTCTCAGCCAGATACCAACCAAGTAGTAACAGCCTGACGTTGCCAGGGTGGGCGAGGACCAGGTTAAATTATGCCAGCCTGTTACCGCCTTGGCCCATGAGCACCATTTTTGTGCTTCGAGCCTGTTGGTACTAGCTCCTTCTGGCACTGTGGCGGTGGGTACTGGGGTAGTAATTGGTGGTTAGTGCTCGCTGTTTTTGGGTCTAATGCTAAGCCCCGGCTTAGTAATGGATTACACTATTATGCACTTTAAAATTGTTTAGCACTTTAGATAAGGGACCAGTAGGTCCACAAAGACTCAGTGCACTTTACTCTAGGCATCTTATTAAATAGATACCATGATCCTCTCCTAATGTCAGTATGTATATGGATATGTAGGATTTATTCCCAAGTGTCAACCTGTTAATCACATACATTATACTACCATAACTGCCTTCCACATTGTTGGATTTTAATTCCGGTGTGTTTTCCTGTTACTAAATTGTAATAAAGTATATTCAATTTCAGTAGATATTGCTCGCTAGTTCTTTTCTGTGTCTCATAGTAATGGATTCCATCTATAAGACAGCTTCCACTACTAAGCCTGTAAAGTAAATAAAATAAAAAAACACTTTTTAAAAACTTTTTTTCTAAAAAAAACACTCCCCCACAAGCCCTCGTTAATCATCTTATTAATATTAAAGAAAAAAAAACGCTTCTCATCGACATAGTCTACCGAATCCGAAGAAGTCCTCTGCATACACGGATCTGAAATTATCAGAAAGAAGAAACAAAAACACGGAAAACTAGTTAGTACATTTATGGTGCCCTCCCTTAGGGAAAATGCCCATAAACCAGCGTTTCCAAACAGGCATCCTCCAGCTGTTGCTAAACTACAACCCCCATCATTTCCAGACAACCTTTCGCTGTCTGGGAAAGGTATAAGTTTTAATTGTTTCTAAACTACAACTCCCGTGATGAAAAAATGAGCCCTCACACATCCCCGTATATGGAAAAATAAAAAAGTTAGAGGAGTCAGAAGAGGACAATTTTAAACGTGCTAAATTTCATATTAGTAGTTATATGTAAAAAAAATCAAATCTATATAAGGGCCCTTTCAAACTGCCGTAAACATCCCTTTTATTTTTGAAATTTCATTTTTTCTCTCCTCACCTTCTTAAAATCATAATGCTTTCAATTTTCCACCTTACATATAAGGCCTTGTTTTTTGCACCACCGATTTTACTTTATTATGACATCAGTAAACGCCACACATCTATGAAATCCCTCAAAATGTTCTAAATTGTGGCATTCTTTTAATTTTATGCCACAACATTTTTTTTTCATTGCTTTGTACATTGTATGATAAAATAAAAGGCATCACTAAAAAGTACAATTGGTCGTGCCAAAATAAACCTCACATGGGTCTGTCGTGTGAATATAACCTAAGAAGCAAGTGAAGGGCTGGATTAAACTAGCTGATTTCCACTAATATCGGACATGGGTCTACTCTTTATTGACAGCATTCCTACATGTGCGGGAGAGCGGACAGATGCAGCAAGGTGGGGGAATGGGTTGGGCAATGGTCCGTATCGCGCAATCAGCTCTTCGTCAGGCCCCTGGTTTGTTCACATGTGCAGGTGTGCACATATATATATATATAGGTAGGGGAAGCCATCACTATCGTTACAAAGATGAAAAAAATTAATACAAACAAAAAATCTGTGTAAAGTGATGAACCTATAAAAACAAGCACCTGAAATGCGAAACTAATATACAGGCAATTCATTTCAGTGAAAACTGTTCTCAAGTCTTTAGTTTAACCCCAGACCTCCAGTGGCTTCCAGTCTGGATACCCACCTGGATTCCTTGGCAAGTAGCAACTGATGCCTGTTTTCTTTATTATTCTTTAGTTCAGTTCGTTAGTTCAAATTTTAATGGCTTTGTGGATCCGCCATGTATTTCCGTGACGTGGGAAATTAATTTAGTAGCTCCCACTGCGGTTTTAAGGGATCTGAAGTGTTCCCTTATCCGGTGGAATAGTGGACGTATAGTTTTTCCAATGTAAAAATACCCACAATCACAGAAAATGGTTAACTTTTACAGTGCATCCTCCTAGTTTTAATTCTTTAGACTTAGAATTGTAGCTACAGAAAGAGCACAACCCGCACGCATAATTACCTATAGGCCTCTGTTCAGGCAGCCAGTGCATTTTCCTCTTTTTTTTCTTTTTTTTTTTTTCTTATTTTTCCTCTGTCTTTTGATATAATGACCAATGGTTGTGCTTCTTCTGTATGTCACAATAGGGGTTTCACTAGTATATTCTGATAAATCCCCATCTTGTTGTAAGATAAACCAATTTTTCATAACTGCTCTTCTGACAGTTTCATTCATGGGAGTATTCGCAAAAACAAATGTGAACTTGTTAGTTGTTTTTTTGGGGCGAGTTTTTAACCGATTTTTTCGATCAATTTTATCTACTCTCCTCCTAGCATCCCTAAGTACCCTCTCTGGATAACCTTGACTATGGAGTCTATTCTCCAGATCTTGAACCTGCTTGTGGTAAGTATATTCTTCATTGTTTATTCTTTTTAAGCAAATCATTTGGCTAAACGGAATACTATTTTTTGTACAAAGGGTATGTGAGGAGTTATAGTGCAGCAGTGCATTTCTGGATGTAGGTTTTCTGTAACCAGAAGTGATAATTTCACAATTTTTTATGTTAACTTGTACATCCAAGAATTCAAGTGCATTATCTCCATAATGTGATGTGAAGGACATATTCACCGTATTAGCAGTATTTAGTACAACATTTTGAACTGTATCTCATTGCCTGTCCAAACGATGAATATGTCGTCCACATAATGCCATATTGTATTAACCTCTTAAGGACCAAGCCCATTTTCACCTTAAGGACCAGAGCGTTTTTTGCACATCTGACCACTGTCACTTTAAGCATTAATAACTCAGGGATGCTTTTACTTATGAATTTGATTCCGAGATTGTTTTTTCGTAACATATTCTACTTTAACATAGCAGTAAAATTTCGACGATGCTTGCATAATTTCTTGGTGAAAAATTCAAAAATTTCATAAAAAATTTGAAAATTTAGCAATTTTCGAACTTTGAAACTCTCTGCTTGTAAGGAACATAGACATACCAAATAAATGATATACTGATTCACATATACAACATGTCTACTTTATATTTGCATCATAAAGTTGACATGTTTTTACTTTTGGAGGACATCAGAGGGTTTCAAAGTTCAGCAGCAATTTTCTAATTTTTCACAAAATTTTTTTAATCTGAATTTTTCAGGGACCAGTTCAGGTTTGAAGTGGATTTGAAGGGCCTTCTTATTAAAAATACCACACAAATGACCCCATTATAAAAACTGCACCCATCAACGTATTCAAAATGACATTCAGTAAGTGTGTTAACACTTTAGGTGTTTCACAGGAATAGTAGGAAAGTGAAGGAGAAAATTCAAAATCATCATTTTTTACACTCGCATGTTCTTGTAGACCCAGTTTTTGTATTTTTATAGGGGGTAAAAGGAGAGAAATCACCTTAAAATTTGTAACCCAATTTCTCTCGAGTAAGGAAATACCTCATATGTGTATGTAAAGTGTTCGATCGGCGCAGTAGATCTATTATGGAAACTACACTCCTCAAGGCACGTAACAAGGGGTACAGTGAGCCTTAACACCCCACAGGTTTTTGACGACTTTTCGTTAAAGTCGGATGAGTAAATTATAAAAAAAAAAATTCCACTAAAATGCTGGTTTCCCCCAAATTTTACATTTTTACAAGGGGTAATAGGAGAAAAAGCCCCCCAAAATTTGTTAGGCAATTTCTCCTGAGTATGAAAATACCGCATATGTGGCCCTAAACTGTTGCCTTGAAATACGACAGGGCTCTGAAGTGATAGAGCGCCATGCGCATTTGAGGACTAAATAAGGGCTTTGCATAAGGACGGAACCGGATGCAAGAATGACACTTGCCTCCGATACCAAAAATACCCTATAGCAGTTTTTCCCAAACAGGGTGCCTCCAGCTGTTGCAAAACTTCCAGCATGCCTGGAAAGTCAATCGCTGTGCGGCAATACTGGGAGTTGTCTTGCAACAGCTGGAGTCTCCGTTTTGAAAACAGTGTCATACGAGAAATTTTTTAATTGGGGGGGCTGTGTAGGGGTATGTGTATGTAGCGTTTTACTTTTTATTTTGTGTAATGTAGTATAGTGTGGTGTTTTTAGGGTACACTCACACGGCCGGGGTCTACAGCGAGCTTCCCGCTGGGAGTTTGAGCTGTGGCGGAAAGCTTGCTGCATCTCAAACTTGTAGCAAGAAGCTCGCTGTAGACCCCAGCCATGTGAATGTACCCGGGGGGGGGGGGGGGGGGGGAGGGGCACAAACCTCCAGCTGTTGCAAAACTACAACTACCAGCATGCCCTTTGGCTGTCCGTGCATGCTGGGGTTTGAAGTTATGCAACAGCTGGAGGCACACTGGTTGCAAAACACAGAGTTTGCTACTTAACTCAGTGTTTCGCAACCAGTGTGCCTCCAGCTGTTGCAAAACTACAACTCCCTGCATGTACGGTCTGTCAGTGCATGCTGGGAGTTGTAGTATGCAACAGCTGGAGGCACACTGGTTGCGAAACCCTGTGTTAGGTAACAAACTTCACAACCAGTATGCCTTCAGCCGTTGCAAAAACTACAACTTTCAGCATGCAGTGACAACTGAGGGCATGCTAGGACTTTTAGTTATGCAACAGCTGGAGGCATACTACTTACACTCCCAGCATGCCCTTTGGCTGTTCGTGCATGCTGGGGGTTGTAGTTATGCAATAGCTGGAGGCAGAGTGGTCACAAAACACTGAGTTTGTTACTTAACTCAGTGTTTCCCAAAAAGGGTGCCTCCAGCTGTTGAAAAACTACAACTCCCTGCATGCCCAGACCGACGAAAGACATGTTGGGAGTTAGTTTTGCAATATCTGGAGGGTCACAGTTTGGTGACCACTGTGCAGATGTTGCAAAACTTCAACTCCAAGCATGTTCAGACTGTCCAGGCATGCTTGGAGTTGTAGTTCTGCAACATCTGAAGGGCCACATGTTACAGAACTACAACTCCCAGCATGCCTGGACTGTCTGGGCATGCTGGGAGTTGTAGTTTTGCAACATCTGTAAGAGCACAGTTTGGACACCACTGCACAGTGGTCTCCAAACTGTGGGCTTCCAGATGTTGCAAAACTACAACTCCCAGCATGGCCAGAAAGCCTTTGGCTGTCTGGGCTTGCTGGGAGTTGTAGTTTGGCAACTCCTGGAACGCAGCAGTGAAGATCACTTACCGCTGATCTTCACTGCTGCGTCCGCCGCTGCCTCTGCCGGCCCCGCGCTGTCTGTCCGGATACCGCCGCGGGTCCCGACACGATCGCCGGTCCCAGGACATGATCGCTGGTCCCGGGACCATCCGCCATCTTCCCCCCGCTCTGCCCCGACATCCAGGGGCGGGGAAGAGCGGGGATTTCCCCTCTAACCTCCCGCCCCCCTCCTGCCATTGGTCGCTAGTCCTAATGACCAATGGCAGGGGTTTAGGAGCGAGGTGGCAGCTGCCACCTCGCTCCTATCACTCAGGATGGATCGGAGCGGTCTCTGACTGCTCCGATCATCCCTATTTTCTGGGCGATCGGGTCACCAGAGACCCGATCAGCCCGGAACCCCGCAAGTCCTTGTCATTAGTCAGTGACTAACTGACTGACTAATGACAATGATCTGCAGCAGGGGACCAGTCTGATTGGTCCCCTGCTGCATAGTGTCATTGGTCAGCTGTCCAGAACAGCTGAGATGACGTTTCTATCACGATGCCAACGGACATGGTGATAGAAAATGTATTGGACGTGTATACACGTCCATTTGCGGGAAGGGGTTAATGTGTTTGACAAAAGGATTAGAGGACGAGAAAATGTAATTTCTTTCAAACACTGCCAAAAAATGTTTGCAAAAGCGCAAGAGATGGGAGTCCCCATGGCTTTACCGTTAATTTGTTTATGCCAAGTACCATCGAATTGAAAGATATTGTTGGTTAGAATGAGTTCAGTTGCCATGCTACGAAGTCAATAAATTCAGGAGACCTATTGGCACATTCAGATAACTCCCTCAGAGCCTGTATACCCGCATCCCAAGGGATGCGGGTATACAGGCTCTCAACATCGATCGAAGCCAAGTGAAAATCAAAGTGAGAAGTTTTCACTGAAATGAATTGCCTGTATTTTAGTTTCAGATGCTTTTAGTTTCAGATGTCAGATGCTTGTTTTTATAGGTTCATCGCTTTACACAGATTTTTTGTTTCTATTGATGTTTTTCATCTTTGTAACCATGGAGATGACTTTCCCTACCTATATATGCACACCTGCACATGTGAACCAATCAGGGACCTGACGAAGCACTAATACGGACCGTTGCCCAACCCATTCCCTCACCGTTCTCCATTTGTCCACTCTCCCGCACATGTAGGAATGCTGTCAAGCACACATTCAATAAAGAAGTCTGCGGTTCCATAAGACCTGGTGAGTGCTCCATTCTTTATTCTTTTACATGGATTATACAATTGTATTGCTGTGTCTAGAACTTCATGTAAGAGGTGACTGCTAGAATGCCATGCCAGATTCATACTGTTAATCATAAAAACAGGGCACATCTAAAAATAGGGCATCAATGTACAGTATAGTCTTAGAAAATTCAATGGAGTTGCTATTATGGTTATAATGGTTTACTCTAAATATACATTATAAAATGCTACTTAAATGGGGTTGACCGATGAGATAAATGTTTTAAAAAATATTACCTTAAAACATTTCTGTCAATCACCATGCTGATCTTTGCTCCTTGGAGGATGTCACTAATGTAGCCAGTGGTTGCAACGTTTTCGTTCCCTAACAGAACCTTCTCTAGCTTAAAAAAGGTTTCTTGAGGAATCCAAAATGCTGCTACTATCTGTTTTTTTCTATCTTTTAATGGAATAATTTTTGCACTATGTATATATATGTATATATATACATACATACATATATTACTGGAATACTGTGATCATTTGTTGGGAGTCCCCTACATAGTAGCTGAGACTTGTCTTAGCTCTTAATACTAAGTCATAGTTAGTGTTGAGCGGCATAGGCCATATTCGAATTCGCGAATATTCGCGAATATATGGACAAATATTCGTCATATATTCGCGAATATTCGCATATTCGTTATATTCTCGTTTTATTTTCGCATATGCGTAAATTCGCGTATGCGAAAATCAACATATGTGAATATTAGCATATACAAAATTAAAACACGCGAGAATTCGCATATGCGAAAATTTGCATATGCTAATTTCCGCATATGCGAATTTTCGCACGCCAGTCTCACACAGTAGTAATACAGCCTTCTTTACACCACACAAGCTGGAAGCAGAGAGGGGTGATCACTGTGATGTGTACTGTGAAAAAAAAAATAAAAAAAAATAAAAAAAAAAGAATATTCGTAATTACGAGTATATAGCGCTATATTCGCGAAATTCGCGAATTCGCGAATATGCGATATTCGCGAATAATATTCGAATTGCGAATATTCGTGAGCAACACTAGTCATAGTAAAGATATTGCTGTATAAGTAAAGAAGGTAAGAACATTTTTAATATGCTATTTTTCAGACTTCTTTTGTTCAAGTCACTTTCATGTAACATCATATAACATCTCTTATTCTGTTGAAAATGGGAATTTTTTGTTACAATAAGCCATCAGTATGAAATCAGTAGAGGTCAGACTCCCAGCACCCTCATAGATCAAATGATTTAAAGGGGTACTCCGGCAAAAATGTTTATTCTTCCATCTTGCCTGGACTTCTACAATTTATTTTTATTTAAATAATAAACATGGCGCTGGCATCACTAAGCAGCAGTGCGATGTATTGGGCACCAGAAAGAAGACTGGGGCCAGGGCTTCATACATCACACTGCCGCTCAGCCAAACACTGGCCAAGGTGGAACATCATTGTGGCCATCAATTAGCTGAGCATCAGTGTGACGTGTTGCACCCCAGAAGCAGAAAGTAGATCACACCAGAGGAAGCGACAGCCATACTAGTGCCATCGGGGGAGCGCGAGGAAGGTAAGTCAAGGTTTGTTGTCCTTTTAATTGCAGCAGCCCAGGCATAATGGGAGAAAAAATATGTTGCCCTTTGAGGGCCCATGGAACACTATATATTTTATAGTGGCCAAGCCTGGTACTGCAGCTCACTGCAATTCGGTCTCATTCAAGTTAATGGGACTAGGCTACATGTAGAGCCAAGCACAGCCCTCTCAATCATCTGATGGTTGGTGTCAGGAGTTGGTTCCACTGACTTTATATTGATGGCTTATCTTAAAACAAGTCCAATCCATTAAAACCAATCCTTACAACTTGACATACATAATTTGACGCTGCTGACTTGGTGCCAGATGACACAGGACACCTTCAGAGGTCTTGTGGAGTCCATGTCTCAATTGGTCAGAGATGTTTTAGCTGCATGAGAGGGACCTACACAACATTAAGCAGTAGGTGTTTGGCTTACAAACAGGAGTAATTAGGATAAGGTGAAGGAAAAGATACCTGTCAAAAATAGCACTAGAAAAGCTATATTTAGCAGCAGCTGCAGGCAACCAGAATGGCTTCTTTCATATCTATACCTATGCAGGGGTTTGAAGTTATGTATTAGAAAAAAAGGTAAAAATCACATGAATACATTCACCAGCATGGAATTCAAAACCTGAAAATCACTTGACAACAAAAGGTTGAGATTCAATTGAATATAATATTTAAAATAGCTCCAAAGAGGGTCTATATTTTTTTTCTACCAAAAAAATTAACACTATTCCATTCAAAGCAAGTGTAGCATTGAGAGATGTATTAGTATTACCATTATTGACAGTTGTCCTTCACATTATAAGCAAGCCTTTAAAAAATGAGGATTTTTCAGCTTTTAAAAAGCTGATTAAAACCGTGAAGTGATTTGAGATGACAAAATGCACAGGCACAAAATATCACATGAATTTAACTGTCCAATTACTATGCTGACCTTTTTTATTTCCATTTAATTTCAGTCCCCCGCTCCATCATTTCCCAGGAGATAAGCTTTGTATTAAAAATACTCATTTTCACATAATCATATAAACCACCATAGTGAGTCCAGCACTCTTTAATACAATTGGTATTTGAAAAATAGCATATACATATATTTACATGAAGTTTAATCTTCCGTATGTTAGTGACAATGAATGCATCCCACTGATTATACCCTATAGGACGATGTGACAGCACACACCCTTCCATTTGCACAACACGCGCAGACATACAGGTCCAGCAAAAAAAATGGGTATACACACTGTGTACATTCACATATTAACAATGAAAGTCAGAGCTGTCACCAAATGGAAATCGCCAAAGGCTGAAACTCAAAATGACATTTCAGAAAGGATGTCCTCTTATTCACTCCAGTCCTGAAGGAAGCCTTTCGCTTGACTGCAGATAGAGAAAATTGCTTTTTACACACAAGCGACTTTCATTCTCACCCACATTGAATCTGTTTTACCAAATGAAATTGCATCCTGTCCATTTACTCAACACACAGCTTCACTGTCATTTATTTTCATTGTCTTTGTGTACGTATATTTTGCGCCTTCATTACCTCTCCGAGTGCACTTTCATTTCAAGTGTTACAGATTAATTTTAGATCTCCTTGTCCCATTGCACTTTATTGATCGGGACCTGTCACAAATTGTGTTGCCAGAATTATCACACACAAACAGACATCAGGTAGGTGAGTTGAGACAGTGTTCTTTACATAGTAATGACACAGTTTCTTAACTGCTGAGGTTCCAGGCTGCTTAGATTGTGGCTTCGGTCCTCTGTCCTTTGTGATAGATGCCTACACCCTAGATCCATTGTTCATTTTAGGTCATTGTTTATGATCATATCATCGTGTACATCACAACAAGATGTCATTTTCCTCTTCTTCCCAAAAGTGGAAAAACTGTTTTTCTCCTCATGCTCTATATAATGACCTTGCTTGTTGGCCAGGAGGGTGGGTGTCCCCGGAATATATACATTATGTTGATAGTCCAGCGCTGGCACGTGTTGCTGAAATGGCACACCATACTTGGGGCTCCATACTCCATTTGATGATGGAGGTGTCTTCTTTATGTCTGCAAAATAAAGAAAAGATTTGAGGTTAGTGGCCATAAAAAGTCGTGTTTTTTGTGACTGAGGTGGAAATGAATGTGTCAGTCCTGTTCTTTAATGCTGTATTTTACATTGACCAAATATTTATCATGTGACTATATGACATAAGATGATAGAAAAATTAAGTAAAAATTAAGACTTATGCAATTTTTCATGTACTTTGTCCATGAATTCCCTAAGATTTTTAGAGATCTCTCAAGCTTCAAGATGTGGCCGCCGCATGACCAGAAGAGATTTTCAGGCTCCGGAGGTAAACAACGAAGGTTCCTATTCAGTCACATTAAAGAGATATTACAGTGTGGGCAAAGAATTTATAAAGTTCTGGGGATATAGTGAAACAAAAAAGCAATACTTGCTTATCCACACATTCTTGCTGGTCCTGCAGCAGCTGCCATTCGTCTCCTTCTAGGCCCCTGATGCTCATGCCTGCTTCCGAGGTTAGAGCTTAGTGCGGGACCTGTCAGCTTAACCAATCACCGGCTAAGATGGGTCACCGCTGTGACTAGTGATGGACACCGCTGCAGCCAGTGAGCATCATGTGACAAGAAGGAGACAGATGAAAGCTGTAGTGGGACCAGCGGAGGAGCAGGGGTAGATATGTACAAATATTTTGCCCACACAGGAATACCCCTTTAAGGTAGGGTCACACATAATGGATCCCCTGCGTATTTTATGCTGTAGATCTGCAGATGACCCAACCCTTAGTGTGTCTTCAGCTGTTGCCCCTCCCCGCCCCACCTCCTGGCCTGCTCGCAGTGGCAATCCGCCACTACGAGCAGCCACACAGGGGCCTGCCAGTCGTGGCTGCTCCAGCAACTCGGCGACTCGTAGGCCCCTGTGTGGCTGCTCAGAGCAGATTGCTGCTGAGAGTCGGCCAGCGGACGGGATGGCGGGTGTGGGGTATTAACAGCTGGAGGCACACTATGTGTCGGGTCACTGACGGATATGTAGCGTAAAATATGCTGTGGATCCGTTACATGTGACCCTACCCTTAAAGAGAAATATTTAGAGAATGTGAGGTAGTGATACACAAACTATTTTAGAACATTTCACAGCTCTTATTATATAACAAATTATTCGCTGGAACTAGAATACCTCTTAACTGATGCTAAACCATTTTGATATAACTGGAAAACGTATGAGAGAGATTGAATGGCTTGAAGAGTCAGATATGAAGTGATATGAAGTGCTAAGAGAGTGGTTGACCCTGTTTGTACATTTTACATTTCCCTGCCTCTCATCAGACAACTAGAAAAGCTTCTCTTCATAACCTGAGAATGTTTCCAGCCATTAGATGGTAGTAAGTAGCACTACAGTTTATCCAAATAAAAGATCTTAAATACCATTAGATTATGGTATTGTATTCATATAAGTATATAAAATATTTAGCTTATATAATATATAAACTTATTTGTCTTTAAATAGGTTATCTAGTTTGGACAAATATATATATATATATATATATATATATATATATATATATATATATATATATATATA
Source organism: Hyla sarda (assembly GCF_029499605.1). Classification (NCBI taxonomy): domain Eukaryota; kingdom Metazoa; phylum Chordata; class Amphibia; order Anura; family Hylidae; genus Hyla; species Hyla sarda. The sequence goes on along the minus strand of NC_079192.1, from coordinate 371,010,836 downwards.
TATATATATATACATACTGCTCTTCTCACAATTAAGTTTAATCCTATGATAAGCCATCTTATGGGTAACCCTAGGCTAAATGAGCGTTTTCCATTACGGAAATACTATCAAATAAATAAATCCTTATGATTTTAGTAAATATGAGTGGATCCTAAATCCCAGAGCAGATTAAGAGATGCATATGGGGAAGGGGCCTTCCTGGAGATGTTTATCTAAAGCAGATAGTCCATTGTACTCAACAATAAACTAAAATATCGTGGCCCTGATTTACTAAGAGTGGAGTGTAGTTTTCTTTGTGGGCTTTGATCCCCACAGGTAATTTTCCCACTGCATTTACTAATGTTTACCTACATTTTGCACTTTTCCCTATGTTTTGCTTTTTTTTAATAACTGCTCTGAGCTATGGGGTTTTCCACAGCTCAAATCCACCACATTTTCTATGGAAACCTTCAGTAAATATGTTGGGATTTTTCTAATTTTCTGCGACCACGCCCCCTCCCGTGATCACGCCCCCTTTTCAGGTTTTCTACGTAAAGTGGACAGTTGGTTGGGTTTTTGAATTTTTGGGCGCAAATTCTGGTGCACAACCTGACAAAAACAGGTCAGGTTAAAATAGTAATTCAGGGCCATTATTTTGCTGTTATTACAATTTATTATTATCACTTGTTTTAGTTAAATTTGCATTGTTCTGACTAAGTCTAGATTTAGCATTTTTGGGTATGTCCACAAAGCCGATTCCCTTTGTGGAAAATAAGACACTGAATATGCTACAGAAATCCAAGATATACCCTTGGATTTCTGCTACATATTTAATTCTCTTTTGCCATGAAATGCACCTGAAAAATATATTGGTCAAGGGTCGGATTTTTTGACAGTGTAAACTTAAAGGGTTATATATTAACATGTGCGTCTTTTGTTTTTTTGCCTGTGTGAAGCACTGCGCTTTGCAAGTTGCATGTCATAAATCAGTATGCAACTGTGCACCTAATAAACCATGCTCACAAAACGCCCACTTGATTCACTAGTCAAGAAAGCCATATATGCCAGCAAAAATTATAAATGGGGTGCACGCTGTACACCATGACTTAACAAATATATAGGTTAATTTGGGCCGTGAAAAATTACCCAAACTTGTGCCAGGGGCTTATGCTGTTCCATAAATCAGCTGTATTTATAGACTACCTAGTTTAAGCTTGATTTAACTATTAGTTGATTAAGACTGCACCAGAATCTTAAACCAGAACACTAACACATTTTTGAAAAAAAGTGTTGCATCTTAAGCCAAGCTTCTTTTGCCAAAGCCATTCCCATTTTGCTGATTGGCTGGGTGGCACCAGAAAGACTGGAGCTGAGGCTTCATATATCACTTAGCCTATCACTGGTCGATTCGGTACATCACTGTGGCCGGCAATTAGATGAGTGATAACCCTTTAAAGTGTAAAGGTAAAGTGTAAAACTTTTTAATTAAAGGGGTATTCCAGGCAAAACCTTTCTATATATATATATATATAGAAAAATTAAATAGACAGTGGCACACCAGGTGTCAGCAAAAAAAAAATGTGATTTATTCCAAAGACGTGTAGGCAACGTTTCAGCTGGCTCACCCAGCCACTTTCAAGCAATGGCTGGGTGAGCCAGCTGAAACGTTGCCTACACGTCTTTGGAATAAATCAAATTTTTTTTGCTGACACCTGGTGTGCCACTGTCTATTTAATTTTTCTGTGTTTGGAGGGGTCCCCAACCTAGACCCGACACAGTAGGCACCCGAGCACCTTTTTCTACCCTGGAGTGCTACTTTCCTGCTCTCTCTATATATATATATATATATATATATATATATATATATATCAACTGAAGAAAGTTAAACAGATTTGTAAATTACTTATATTAAAAAATCTTAATCCTTCCAATAGTTATTAGCTTCTGAAGTTTTCTGTCTAACTGCTCAATGATGATGTCACGTCCCGGGAGCTGTGCATGATGGGAGAATATCCCCATAGGAACTGCACAGCTCCCGGGACGTGAGTCATCAGAGAGCAGTTAGACAGAAAACAACAACTCAACTTGAGAAGCTGATAACTATTGGAAGGATTAAGATTTTATAATAGAAGTAGTTTACAAATCTGTTTACCTTTCCGGAGCCAGTTGATTTATAAAAAAAAAAAAGTTTTGGCCTGGAATACCCCTTTAATGTGGCATAAGACAATTTGTTAGCATGAATAAGGCCAGAATTCTAGTGCGTTTGCAATAGGAAGCAATATCATTGTCTTTCTTTCCAAAAGCTCATCTTGTATGAGATCTATGCACAAAATAAAGATAAGTCCACTTTAATAAAGTGTCAAAATTATATATTTTACAGAAGTACAGTACATACAGACCAAAAGTTTGTACACCTTCTCATTCAGAGTTTTCTTTATTTTCATGACTCTGAAAATTGTAGATTCCCACTGAAGGCATCAAAACTATGAATTAACATATGTGGAATTATATACATAATAAAAAAGTGTGAAAAAACTGAAAATATATCATATTCTAGGTTCTTCAAAGTAGCCACCTTTTGCTTTGATTACTGCTTTGCACACTCTTGGCATTCTCTTGTTGAGATTCAAGAGGTAGTCACCTGAAATGGTTTTCACTTCACAGGTGTGCTGGTGTGGAGGAGGAGGTGTGCTGGTGTGGGGGTGCTTTGCTGGTGACACTGTTGGGGATTTATTCAAAATTGAAGGCATACTGAACCAGCATGGCCACCACAGCATCTTGCAGCGGCATGCTATTCCATCCAGTTTGCGTTTAGTTGGACCATCATTTATTTTTCAACAGGACAATGACCCCAAACACACCTCCAGGCTGTGTAAGGGCTATTTGACCAAGAAGGAGAGTGATAGGGTGCTGCGCTAGATGACTTGGCCTCCACAGTCACCGGACCTGAACCCAATCGAGATTGTTTGGGGTGAGCTGGACCGCAGAGTGAAGGCAAAAAGGGCCAACAAGTGCTAAGCATCTCTGGGAACTCCTTCAAGACTGTTGGAAGACCATTTCAGGTGACTACCTCTTGAAGCTCATCAAGAGAATGCCAAGAGTGTGCAAAGCAGTAATCAAAGCAAAAGGTGGCTAGAACCTAGAATATGACATATTTGCACCCTTTTTTGTGATTTATATAATTCCACATGTGTTAATTCATAGTTTTGATGCCTTCAGTGTGAATCTACAATTTTCATAGTCATGAAAATAAAGAAAACTCTGAATGAGAAGGTGTGTCCAAACTTTTGGTCTGTACTGTATATAAGTTATGAATATGAATTAAATTAAATAAGGCCGTGTTCACATCTGCCTTGGAGCCTCATCCTAGACTCTGGAAGAATATAGCAGCATGCAGCACTATTCTTCTGTTTTAAAAAAAAAGAGGCACAGCACAATATAACCGTACAGAGGTCCATCAGGCATTTTTGATGACCATTGTGTTAAGGATCAAACACAGAAAAACCTTAGTGGGCTCTATATTTTCTTTATAAGCACAAAGTACATTCTGATTTTCTATATGTAATTCTGGGTCCAAAAATAGCTGGAAATGAGCTACTGGAAAATTACAGTCACAAGATGGGCAGAGAATTTATTCTGATAAGTCGATTATTGCAAAGGAACAAAGCCTGCAAATAATACTGTTTATATATAAGATACTAGGATATTTGGTATACAGTGGTCCCTCAACATACTATATTTATTGGTTTTGAGATGACTTCTGTATGTTGAAATCATTGTATGTTGTGTTTATATCTCTATGGAAACCTGGATTGGTTTATCACTTTTTAGAAGGATGGGAGCTCTCCGGCTTGTCATGTGAAGTTTGGTATGAAGAGATGCTGGACATTATGGGTGGTCGGGTTGCTGACACTCAAATAGTACCGTGCATGAGCCTTCTTAAATAGCAAAGTGTTCGTGATTGGAACTCTCTGAATGTTGGTACAGTTGCCTTAGCCACTGTAGCGTCCAGCACGTCCAGTATCTCTCCACATCAAACTTTGTAGAGCAGACAGGAGAGCCATGCTGGACTTGAACTTTAATAGGAACTGCTTCATAGTTGCATGGAGATCTACAAATCCCAGCAGGTCTTGAAGGTCTGCAGCAGTCAGGGCATGATGCAATGTGTAGTACTCCAACACACAGGACTAGAAAAAAAAAGTATAGGTTGTATGTGGGAAGTGCTAGAACTTTACTGTATCTTCGAAGCTTGCTGGCACTGCACTGAAGGACAGTTCACTTAATGGTAATGTTGGGTCTGTGGTGTCACTGTGATGTGGAGAAGAGGGTGGACTGGGTGATCTGCAGCACTGTCCAATCACCCTGCTATACTTCCTGCATGTGACTGAGGAAATGGGCCCAGACGGGGAAGCCGTGCAGACTGGCCTGGGACACAGAGTAGAGCAGCACAGAGACCTGTGAGTAACTACTTCTCACTGTGACTCTACTGCTCTCTACGTGGATTGGTGTGGTGGCAGCAACGTGACAGGGATCTTCCTGAGGAGTCTGGCGACAGTTGTCACAATCAGCTTATGGCCCCAACATGGCACCGTAAGTTGATGCTGTATTATCGTGTGGAATTCCACTGAAGAATTCTGCTGTAATTTACTACTTGTTCATTTGAATGAGATTCCACAGAATTTTCCCGGCTGCCATTCCGCTTTGAAATGTCTGTTTTCGGAATTCCGCAAAAATATAAGACCAGAGGAAATCAATGGGGTTTTGTGTTCTGAATTCTGATTGCAATTCAAAAATCCTGTTCAGCAAGCTTTGCTGAACAGAATTTCTTCAGAATTATGGAAATTCTGCTGTGTGAATATACCACTAGACTTCAAATGAAACAACTACAAAAGTTTCTATCAGGGGTGTGGAGATTAAGGGGAAAAAAAAACACTTGCCCAAGGGACTAAAACAAAGCACAATCTACTTGTCCCTCATGACAATCCACTTGTCCTGTCACATAAAATGATTTTAACCAAAATAGAATGTAAGATCTTTATTGATAAAAACTTAATATGTAGACCAGTATGTAACCCCATTAGGTGAATAGGGCCCCTGACAAGTAAGTCCACCCAATTAAAGGAATACTGCAGTGCAAAATAACTTATCCCCAATCTGAAAGATAAAGGGAAAGTTGTAGAATGTGGGGGGTTCGACCACTGGGATGCCAACTCCTCCCCCCCCCCCCCCATGTATCCTTCCTGCCGACTGCCGGGGCCCAGTACATCAGATCACAGGGGGGTCTCAGTGGTCAGACTCCCCATGATCTATCACTTATCCTTCAGATAGGGGATAACTTATTTTTCACTACAGCACTACAGTATTCCTTTAAGTAGGTAGTCCCACCTTCAGGTAGGTATGACCCTTTATCAGGTAGGGCCACCTGTGCCATTATATTCCCCCTTCTGTTGCTCCCTGTGCCATTAAATTCTTCCCCCTCTTTGATGCCCCCTGTGCCATATTTCCCCACTTCAATGCTCCCTGTGCCATTATATTTTCTCCCCCCATGCTCCCTGTGCCATTATACCCGCTCCCCATTCTGATGCCTCTTGTGTCATTATATTTCAGCCCACCTCTCTCCCCCTCTCCTGCACCACATTATTCACTTATTTACCAAACCTCCCCCCCCTCTCTGATCCCCTGCTGCCTGTCCTCAGCCCCCATGTGCGCTTTGGCAGGCTCAGGGGCTCGACAGTTATGTTGCTGGACCGCATCCTCGGTCCGGACATAGGTGCGCACGATGAGTGACGTCATTGCACGTGCCTACGCCGGGACGCTGCCGTCCTGCGCAGCTCACTATAGGCTGCAGCATACTGCTGCAGTCTATAGAAGTTAAGATTTGGGGCAAAATTTATTTTCGGGGCCCTGTTATATGTCAATCCCTCAGGCATTTAGCCCTGCTTGCCCGAAGCAGGGGTAAATGCCTAAAAAATTCACCTGTCCGGCGCCTAGAACTGCATTTCCAGGGCGTCGGAATAATTTCTACATTCCTGTTCTATATTGTCATTTTACAATCGCTAGTATTAGTAGTTACAGTATACATAGTTTAACTTTTTTTTCTTTTTTTTTTATATATGAGAAGCATGAAGCGGCACAGAAAAACAATAAATAATAAACCCATGTCTGGACACCAAAGTCAGAGGAATGGTTTTACCTTTTCCAGTAATCACTATCTGACAACCACAAAGAGACTAAATCACAATGCTGTCAGAAAGAGATTGTATTCTATACCAAACTGTATAAGAAAACATATTGAAAATACTGGGACCTGCTGTTTTTTTTATTTATTTTTTTACCTAATTTCTTAATCCTAACATTAAAACCTCAGCAATTTGTTATCAAGAGAAGATTTATAATGTAGTGAAATTGAAAAGAGACTAAAGAAATTTCATAAAACTTGTAACATCACTATGGTTAAATTAATCATAGACTTAAAATATATTTGTGTCTGAAAATGTTACCTGTGGTACAAAAATGTCTTTGTGCATTAATTGCCATTCAAATACCTTTCATTTAGGAAAATAACTATTATTGTTATATATTTTTTATACATTTTTATTATGTTACAATCTACCAATGCTTTGTCAAGCAAGCAAAAGTACAAAAAAAAAAATAACAAAAAAAAAGGTCAACTTGCAGTCATGTGCTACTGATTATTTGTTCTTTTGTAGTAGTTTAATGTTTAAAGGCTTATTTTCTAGTAAGGATATTATTCTGTAAGTGCTTAGACAAGTATTTTGGTTGCCATATGAATGGGGAAACCAAATAAAGAAAATGTTTTCAAGTTGGAGTCAACAGATTATGTTCTGCCATATTGCCCACACATATCAAAAGTCTTGTTCACACCAGGTATCACTCTTAAAACCCACTGCAATCGGAGTTATAAGCCTGGGAGAAGCTTGTGGCAGCACACTGCTCATTTGCCAGTCAGCAGGTCCAACCTTTTTTTTTGTACAAGTCTACATAGACTTAGACAGAAATTATAAAATGTATGTTGTTTTAAGTATGCCTAGATATTGTCACCTACTGGGTTTGAGTATAGAAAAAAAAGATGTTTCTAAAGACAAAGGTGTAACAAAGGGTGTAAAACTTAATAACATCCAACGTAGTGACTCTACCTGTGCAACAATAACCCAAAAACAACAACAAAATCTTGTGAGAATGCAATACATCCATCTTAGAAAATGTGATTAATCTTACAGGAGTCCTCTCATAATAGGGGAACCCCATATGGATCGCTATAAAACAATTCCCATATAGCATATATCACTGAAAGAGCATACACACTTGGTTAATAGCACAACAGGTATGTAAAAAAAAAAATACAGCGTCTATACAATTTTATAAGCCTTATAAAATTAACCGCTTAAGGACCCAGCCCATTTTCACCTTAAAGGGGTACTCCGCCCCTAGACATCTTATGCCCTATCCAAAGGATAGGGGATAAGATGTCAGATCGCCGGGATCTCGGATGCAGCACCCCGCTATCATTACTGCACAGAGCAAACTCGCTCCGTGCGTAATGACAGGCAATACAGGGGCCAGAGCATCGTTATGTCACGGCTCCGCCCCCCCCCCCCCCCGTGTCATAACGGCCTGCCCCCTCAATACAAGTCTATGGGAGGGGGCTAGGTGGCCATCACCCTCCCATAGACTTGCATTAAGGGGGGGGACGTGATGTCACGAGGGCATCGCTGGTCATTACGCATGGAGCGAGTCTGCTCTGTGCAGTAATGATAGCGGGGGGCTGCAGCCGAGATCCCGGGGGTCCCCAGCAGCGGGATCCCAGCGATCTGACATCTTATCCCCTATCAAAAGGATAGGGGATAAGATGTCTAGGGGCAGAGTACCCCTTTTAAGGACCCGGGCATTTTTTGCACATCTGACCACTGTCACTTTAAGCATTAACCCCTTAACAATGCAGGACATATATTTACGTCCTCCACTGGCTCCCGCGATATGCCGCGGGGTCACGCGGTGTCCCCGAGTCATATCGGGTCGGCCCCGGCGGCTATCAACGGCGGGGACCCGCGGCTAATACAGGACATTACCGATCGCGGTGATGCCCTGTGTTAACCCTTCAGACGCGGCGATCAAAGCTGACCGCCGTGTCTGAAGTGAAAGTGAGAGTATTCCGGCTGCTCAGTTGGGCTGTTCAGGACCACCGCGGAGAAATCGCGGCGTCCCGAACAGCTTACAGGACACCGGGAGGGCCCTTACCTGCCTCCTCGGTGTCTGATCGACGAATGACTGCTCCGAATGACAGGCTAATACACGCCAGTGATCGGCATGAGAGATCAGTGTGTGCAGTGTTATAGGTCCCTATGGGACCTATAACACTGCAAAAAAAAAGGAAAACAAAAAGTGATAATAAAGGTCATTTAACCCATTCCCTAATAAAAGTTTAAATCACCCCCCTTTTCCCATAAAAAAAATAAAACAGTGTAAATAAAAAAAAAATGTATGTTGTATCGCCGTGTGCGTAAATGTCCGAACTATAAAAATATATCATTAATTAAACCGCATGGTCAATGGTGTACGCGCAGAAAAATTCCAAAGTCCAAAAAAGCGTATTTTTGGTCACTTTTTATACCATTAAAGAATGAATAAAAAGTTATCAAGAAGTCCGATCAAAACAAAAATCATACCGATAAAAACTTCAGATTACGGTGCAAAAAATTAGTCCTCATACCGCCCTGTACCTGGAAAAATAAAAAAAGTTATAGGGGTCAGAAGATGACATTTTTAAACGTATAAATTTTCCTGCATGTTGTTATGATTTTTTCAAGAAGGATGACAAAATCAAACCTATATAAGTAGGGTATCATTTTAACCGTATGGACCTACAGAATAATGATAAGGTGTCATTATGATAATTTTGCCGAAATATGCACTGCATAGAAACGGAAGCCCCCAAAATTACAAAATGGCGTTTTTTCTTCGATTTTGTCGCACAATGATTTTTTTCCGGTTTCGCTGTAGATTTTTGGGTAAAATGAGTAATGTCACTGAAAAGTAAAATTGGTGATGCAACAAATAAGCCATAATATAATTGAAAGGGTTATGATTTTTAAAAGGTAAGGAGGAAAAAACAAAAGTGCAAAAACTGAAAAACCATGAGTCCTTAAAGGGGTACTCCGCCCCTGGCCTCTTATCCCCTATCCAAAGGATAGGGGATAAGATGTTAGATCGCCGCGGTCCCGCTGCTGGGGACCCCGGGGATCGCCGCTGCGGCACCCCGCCATCATTACTGCACAGAGCGAGTTCGCTCTGTGCGTATTGACGGGCGATACAGGGGCCAGAGCATCGTTACGTCACGGCTCCGCCCCTCATGACATCACGGCCCGTCCCCTTAATGCAAGTCTATGGCAGGGGGCGTGATGACCGTCACGCCCCCTCCCATAGACTTGTTTTGACGGGGCGGGCCGTGACGTCACGAGGGGCGGAGCCGTGACGTAACGATGCTCCGACCCCCGTATTGCCCGTAATTAGGTGCAGAGCGGTCCCGCTCTGCGCAGTAATGATAGCGGGGTGCTGCAGCACTGATCCCGGGGTCCCCAGCAGCGGGACCCCGGCAATCTGACATCTTATCCCCTATCATTTGGATAGGGGATAAGATGTCTAGGGGCGGAGTACCCCTTTAAGGGGTTAATAACTCTGGGATGCTTTTACTTTTCATTCTGATTCCGAGATTGTTTTTTCATGATATATTCTACTTTATGTTAGTGGTAAATTTTCATTAATACTTGCATCATTTCTTGCATCATTTGATGAAAAAATAGAATTTTTTAAAAAAATTTTATTTGAAGCTCTCTGCTTAAAAGGAAAATGGACATCCCAAATAAATCATTTATTGATTCACATATACAATATGTTTACATTTTGCTTGCATCATAAAGTTGACATGTTTTAACTTTTGGAAGACAGAGAGCTTCCAATTTTCCAATTTTTCACAAACTTTTCGAAATTTTTCAGGGACCAGTTCAGTTTTTAAGTGGATTTGAAGGGCCTTCATATTAGAAATACCCCATAAATTACCCCATTATAAAAACTGCACCCCTCAAAGTATTCAAAATGACATTCAGAAAGTGTGTTAACTCTTTAGGTCTTTCACAGGAATAGCAGCAAAGTGAAGGAGAAAATTCAAAATCTTAATTTTTTTAACTCGCATATTTAAAAAGATCTCAGAATGGAAGGAGCGACAATGGGATTTTGGAGAGTGAGTTTTTCTGAAATGGTTTTTGGGGGGCATGTCACATTTAGGAAGCCCCTATGGTGCCAGAACAGTAAAAAAAAAAAAAAAAAAAAAACGGAAACTGCACCCCTCATGGAACGTAACAAGCGGTACAGTGAGCCTTAACACTCCCCAGGTGTTTGACGACTTTTGGTTAAAGTTGGACGTGTAAATGTATTTTTTTCACAAAAATGCTGGTTTTCCTCAAATTTTTTTTTACAAGGGGTAATAGGAGAAAATGCCCTCCAAAATGTGTAACCCCATCTCCTCTGGGTATGGAAATATCCCATGTGGGGACATCAAGTGCACTGCAGGCGCACTACAATGCTCAGAAGAGAAGGAGTCACATTTGGCTTTTGGAAAGCAAATTTTGCTGAAATGGTTTTTGGGGGGCAGGTCAAATTTAGGAAGCCCCTACGGTACCAGAAAAGCATGGCACACTATTTTGGAAACTACACCCCTCAAGGAACATAACAAGCAGCACAGTGAGCCTGAACACCCCACAGGTGTTTGATAAATGTTCATGAAAGTGGGATGTGAAAAGATTATCTTTTACACTAAAATGCTGGGGTTACCCCAAATTTTTCATTTTCACAAGTGGTAACAGGAGAAAATGTATTTTTTAGATATATAAATGCAAAAAAAACAAGGACAAAGCATGTAGGAACCCTTAATAATGATAATGGGGAGGTTGTCACAGGCGATATAGAGAATGCAGAGCTACTGAATGGGTTCTTTAGTTCTGTATATACTAAGGAAGAAGGAGCTGACATTGGACAGGTCAGTGCTGGTAACACATCATGTAATGTACTGAACTGGCTTAATGTAGAAATGGTACAAGGTAAGTTAAGTAATATAAATGTAAGCAAATCTCCAGGGCCAGATGGGTTGCACCCAAGAGTTCTTAGAGAGGTAAGTTCAGTAATATCTGTACCCCTGTTCATGATATTTAGAGATTCACTGTTGTCTGGTATTGTGCCAAGGGACTGGCGCAAGGCGGATGTGGTGCCAATCTTCAAAAAGGACTCTAGGTCTTCCCCAGGAAACTATAGACCGGTAAGTCTGACGTGCATTGTGGGTAAATTGTTTGAAGGACTTATAAGGGATTACATACAGGAATTCATAGGGGATAATTGTATTATAAGTGATAGCCAGCATGGGTTTACTAAGGATAGAAGTTGTCAAACCAATCTAATTTGCTTTTATGAAGAGGTGAGTAGAAGCTTTGACAGAGGAATGGCTGTGGATATAGTGTTTCTGGATTTTGCTAAAGCGTTTGATACTGTCCCTCATAGACGTCTGACAGGTAAGTTAAGGTCTTTGGGTTTGGAAACTTTAGTTTGTAACTGGATTGAACACTAGCACATGGATCGTACCCAGAGAGTGGTGGTCAATGATTCGTACTCTGATTGGTCCCCGGTTATTAGTGGTGTACCCCAAGGTTCACTACTGGGCCTGCTGTTGTTTAATTTATTTATCAATGATATAGAGGATGGCATTAACAGCTCTGTTTCTATCTTTGCAGATGACACCAAGCTTTGTAGCACGGTACAGTCTATAGAGGATGTGTATAGTTTACAAGATGAATTGGATAGACTAAGTGTATGGGCATCCACTTGGCAAATGAGGTTCAATGTGGATAAATGTAAAGTTATGCATCTGGGTACTTATAACATGCATGCGTCATATGTCTTAGGGGGGGATTAAACTGGCAGAGTCACTGGTAGAGAAGAATCTGGGTGTACTTGTAGATCAGAGACTACAGAATAGCATGCAATGTCAGGCTGCTGCTTCCAAGGCCGGCAGGATATTGTCATGTATAAAAAGAGGCACGGACTCGAGGGACAGGGACATAATACTCCCCCTTTATAAAGCATTGGTACGTCCTCATCTGGAATATGCTGTTCAGTTTTGGGTACCAGTCCATAAAAGGGACACTGTGGAGCTGGAAAGGGTGCAGAGACGTGCGACTAAACTAATATGGGGCATGGAACATCTTAGTTATGAGGAGCGATTAAAGGAGTTACAATTGTTTAGTCTTGAGAAGAGACGTTTAAGGGGGGATATGATAAATGTATGTAAGTATATTAATGGCCCATACAAAAAATATGGAGAAAAACTGTTCCAGGTTAAACCCCCCCAAAGGACGAAGGGGTACTCCCTCCATCTGGAGAAGAAAAGGTTTAGTCTCAAGGGGCGACACGCCTTCTTTACCATAAGAACTGTGAACTTATGGAACAGTCTACCTCAGGAACTGGTCAGAGCAGGAAAATTTTACAGCTTTAAAACAGGGTTAGATACAGTCCTGGAACAAAATAACAATAATGCTTATGAAGAAATATAAAATCCCATCCCTTCCCCAATATCACGCCACACCCCTACCCTTCAATTCCCTGGTTGAACTTGATGGACGTATGTCTTTTTTCAACCGTACTAACTATGTAATTATGTAACTATGATATTAAAAATGGCTATTTCTGGCCTCAATAGGGGCGTAGAACACTTTGCTTTGTTCTAACACGCATATGTAGTGTGCTGGGTTAGTGAAATAATACTGTTATTCAGAATGACATGAAGATTACAGGCATCGCTTTTCGAATCACTGCCGCAGAGCAGCACAATGACAGAGCCTGGAGGTGGCATCAGTATGAGGAGACCATATAGTGGCTGAATGACACAACATGGAGGTGTTTGCAGCATGAAAAGACCATATAGTGGCTAAATGACACAGCATGGAGGTGTTGAAAGCAGGAGGAGACCATATAGTGGCTGAATGACACAGCATGGAGGTGTTGGCAGCAGATGAGGAGACCATATAGTGGCTGAATGACACAGTGTGGAGGTGCTCGCAGGATGAGAAGACCATATAGCAGCTAAATGACACAGCAGGAGACCATGTAGTGGCTGGATGACACAGCGTGGAGGTGTTGGAAGCATGAGAAGACCATATAGTGGCTAAATGACAGAGCCTGGAGGCGTTGGCAGCATGAGGAGACCATATAGTGGCTGAATGACACAGCATGGAGGTGTTGGCAGCATGAGGAGACCATATTGTGGCTAAATGACAGAGCCTGGAGGTGTTGGCAACATGAGGAGACCATATAGTGGCTGCATGACACAGTATGGAGGTGGGGACAGCATGAGGAGACCATATAGTGGCTGAATGACACAGCGTGGAGGTGTTGGCAGCATGAGGAGACCAAAAATTGGCTAAATGACACAGCGTGGAGGTGTTGGCAGCATGAGTAGACCATATTGTGGCTGAATGACACAGCGTGGAGGTGTTGGCAGCATGAGGACACCATATAGTGGCTGAATGACACAGCGTGAAGGTGGGGGCAGTATGAGGAGACCATATAGTGGCTGAATGACACAGCGTGAAGGTGTTGGCAGCATGAGGAGACCAAAAATTGGCTAAATGACACAGCATGGAGGTGTTGGCAGCATGAGGAGACCATATTGTGGCTGAATGACACAGCGTGGAGGTGTTGGCAGCATGAGGACACCATATAGTGGTTGAATGACACAGTGTGGAGGTGTTGACAGCATGAGGAGACCATATTGTGGCTGAATGACACAGTATGGAGGTGTTGGCAGCATGAGGAGACCATACAGTGGCTGAATGACACAGCCTGGTGCTGGCAGCAGCATGAGGAGACTATATAGTGGCAGAATGGCACAGCCTGTAGGTGGCTGAAGCATGAGGATACCATGTAGTGTCTGAATGGCACAGCCTGGAGTTGGCAGAAGCATAAGGAGACCATTGAAATTTAAGATTTTTAAATTAAAATTTAAGATTTTGAAATTGACATTTTAACTCCAAAGTTTTAGTGCCCCGGGCCCCAGCGTGTGGGTACAAAGGACAAAATTTAACAAGGAGTCACATGGCGGCACAATGACAGAGCCTGGAGATGGCATCAGTATGAGGAGACCATATAGTGACTGAATGACTGCCTGGAGTTTGTGGCAGCATGGGAGACCATATAGTGTCTGAATGGCACAGGCTGGAGCTGGCAGCAGCATGAGTAGACAATCCCTATGATTAAAAGATGAATTTTGAAATTTAAATAGAATATTTATGGTAGCTAGTGCTACCATCAATTTTTTTAGACACAGGCCCAGCAGCATCAGTAAACCATATTTGCTGAATGACACAGCCTGGAGGTGGCTGATTCATGAGGAGATCCTATAGTAGCTGAATGGCACAGCCTAGAGGTGGCTGAAGAATGAGGAGACCATATAGTGGCTGAATTGCACAGCCTGGAGGTGGCTGAAGCATGAAAATACCATATAGTGGCTGAATGGCACAGCCTGGAGGTGGCTGAAGCATGAGAAGACCATATAGTGGCTGAATGGCACAGCTTGGAGTTTGTGACAGGATGAAGAGATCATATAGTGGCTGAATGGCCCAGCCTGAAAGTGGCTGAAGCATGAGGAGACCACATAGTGGCTGAATGGCACAGCCTGGAGTTGGCTGAAGCATGAGAAGAGACCATATAGTGGCTGAATGAAACAGCCTGGAGGTGGCAGCAACATCAGGACCCGGTGACAGAGTGGTGCGGTGAAAAAAGGTCTGATGCGGAGGAATATTTGTAACTGGGGAGCAGCGCCTTAAATCTGTTTGGCACTATTTATATTTGTGAAGTGTTGGTGTGGCACTATGGTCAATCTACTCTGATGCATCAGGCATTGGTGGTTGGAAATCCTGGCTGATCCATGCCTGATTTATGTTCACAAAGGTCAGTCTCTCCACATTTTTCATGGACAGAAGTTCTCCTTGTGGTGACTATGGCCCCCGCCGCACTAAACACTGCTCTGATGGCACACTACTGGCTGGGCAGGACAGCTTTTCCAGGGCAAACTCTGCTAGTTGCGGCCACAAATCAAAATTGGCTGCCCAGAAGTCCAGTATTGGCATGTCAAGGTATGCCACCAGCTGCTGGTTCAGGTCCTGCGCTAGGTGTACCTGCTGCTGCTGAGTTGCTTCACTATGCGCGTGAAGAAAGCTACTCATCAGCAACTGTAGACTCAGGATGGAGCTGGTACTGCTCCTACCACCCCACCCCTACCCAGCAGCCATGACAGTGGAAGATGAGTGCAGGGGGCCCCCCGATTAAGAACTGCGAGAGGATGGATGATAGCGCCGATATGTATTGGCCAACTGACTACATAGGATGCTGCTGTCACTACGCAAGCAAGTGAGCATGCATCGTGCCATTTGTGCAAGTGACTCGGAGGGACTCCCTGCCTCCATCTCCACTGCATACTGCCATGGTGTGTCTGGGTCCTCTGTCTCACCTTCCTCATAACCCTTTAGCTCCTCTGACTGCTCCTGCTCCTCCTTTCCTGTCAGATTTCCAGAAAAAAACGCCCATTTGGGGAAACTTAAACTGTGCTCCACTGTGCCAATGGACCAATGGCCTGTGAGCGTGGAGGAGGAAGCGGCAGGATCTGTCCAAGTTGGTGTTGTGGCTGTGCAGGAACCACATTTACCCAGTGAGCCGTAAAGGACATGTATTGTCCCTAACCATAGTTACAGATCCAGATGTCGGCGCTGCCGTGCACTTTGGTGCACACCGACAGGCTCAAGGACTGGCACAACTTATCTTCCACAAAATTGTGCAGGGCTGGTACTGCCTTCTTCGCAAAGAAATGACGGCTTGGTACTCTCCATCTTGGCTCGGCACAAGCCATCAGTTCTCTGAAAGGTGCAAAGTCCACCACTTGGTGATGCAGCAGGCTGGACCACTACATCAGAGCCATGGTTCTCCCAGGCCGCTTTATGGGGGCCAAGCATATGCAGACGCAGGGCCGAGGTGTCAACATTGGGACCTTGGCCACGCTTCACCTTCTGCCGACATATCTTGCATGTGGCTATGTGAACCTCCTCCGGATGCTTGATGAAAAACTGCCACACCGCCAAGTAGCTGATTTTCCCACCAACAGTCCGTACTAATTGACTGCTACTGCCGATGTCTCCAGGAACCCCTGTTCCATTACCTCCCGGGAAGCTAGGCTGCCGCAAAGCAGGTGGTCTCCCCCGGGCATGTTTGCCTCCATCATTTCCACTTCTGCCACCATGCTGACTGCCAACCATGCTACCACCTTGCTGGCTCAGCTGCTGCCTCACGGGCAACCTGCAACTCTCTTCTCATCATCATCAACAAGTGTCTGCACATCACTGATGTCCTCTTCAGGTTCCTCAACAGTGTCTGCTTCAGGATCCTTAACCCTGGCACCACCGCCTCCCACGGCACTCTCCTCATCACTGCTTGCCCGCCTAGCAGGGGAAGCGGCAGATGTCTCCTCCACTTCTTGGTTGGGCAGTAGCTGCTGACTGTCCTCTATTAAATCGTCCTCACTGAATAGTGGAGCTGAACTCACAGCATAAGATACTTCTTTAGGGGAGGGAACAGCATAGGACAGGGGCAATGGAAGGACAGGGACTGCTCCCAGGCCATACCAACTGAGGGTTGTGTCTGAGGAACCCACCGACTGTTGACTGGGGGTATCAGATGTCACTTGTGATGAAGTGGATGACCGTGTTAACCAATTGATTACGGCAGATGGGTTTCTGGTCGAGACCCGACCACTAGCTGGTACAGGGAGCTCAGGCCTCTTGCTGCGACTCCTGCTGCCCCTCACCCCTAGTCTGCTGCGACCTCTGCCTGATGAATTTAGGCCTCTGCCACTCCTCTGTGCACGTCCTGGCACTTCTCTGCCTGACATACATAGTGCGTATATGAGGGGAGTACAATATGCTTCAATATGCTTGAAACAATATTTGTCCTGAACAGAAGCAGGTGTGTATCCTTTCACAGCATCTAGGCCCTTGACAGATTAACAGGAACAAAATAGTACACTACTTAGATGTAGTATGTGGTAGCACTTAGGAGGGCAGAAAAATGCACTACCATACACCTTAACCCCTTAATAATGCAGGACGTAAATGTACGTCCTGGTGAGGTGGTACTTAACGCACCAGGATGTACATTTACGTCCTAAGCATAACCGTGGGCATTGGCGGGTGTCCGCCATTAACCCCTCAGATGCCGTGATCAATACAGATCACGGCATCTGCAGCATCGCGGTCATTAAAATGGATGATCAGATCGCCCGCAGCGATCGGATCATCCAGCATGGCAAACCGACATCTCCTCACCTTGCTCCGCTGCCTTCCCAGCGTCTTCTGCTCTGATCTGCCTTCCCGCAGACCAGAGCAGAAGATGACCGATAATGCTGATGATCAGTGCTATGTCCTATACATAGCACTGAAAAGTATTAGCAATCAAATGACTGCTATAAATAGTCCCCTATGGGGACTATTAAAGTGTAAAAATACAAGTTAAAAAAGTTAAAAAAAATAAAGTAAAAGAAATGTGAAAAACCCCCTCCCCCAATAAAAAAACATAAATTGTCCCATTTTCCCTATTTCCCCCCCAAAAAGTGTTAAAAAATATTTTATATACATATTTTGTATCGACGCGTGCGTAAATATTTGAACTATTAAAATAAAATGTTAATGATACCGTACAGTGAACGGCGTGAAAGTAAAAATATTAAAAAAAAACATCTATTTTGGACTTTTTTTTACATTTTATTCACAAAAAAATTAATAAAAAATGGATTAAAAGTTCTATATAAGCAAATATTGTATCAATAAAACGTACAGATCGTGGTGCAAAAAATGAGCCCTCATATCACCGCTTATAAGGAAAAATGAAAAAGTTATAGGTCTTCAAAATAGGGGGATTTTAAACGTACTAATTTGATTAAAAAGTTTGCGATTTTTTAAAGTGCAACAGTAATAGAAAAGTATATTATCATGGGTATCATTTTAATCGTATTGACCCAAAGAATAAAGAACACATGTATTTTTTACCATAAATTGTATAGCGTGAAAATGAAACCTTCCAAAATTAGCTAAATTGCTGTTTTCTTTTTAATTTCACCACACAAATAGTATTTTTTGGGTTGCGCCATACATTTTATGGTAAAGTGAGTGATGGCATTACAACTGAAAACTGGTCGTGCAAAAAACAAGCCCTCATAATAGTCTGTGGATGAAAATATAAAAGAGTTATGATTTTTTGAAGGCGAGGAGGAAAAAACGAAAACGTAAAAACAAAATTGTCTGCGTCCTGACAGCCTTTGGGCATGCTGGGAGTTGTAGTTTTGCAACAGCTGGAGGCACACTGGTTGGAAAACACTGGTATAACATGATGTTTATGCTGAATAGGCCAGAACAGTGTTTCCCAAGCAGTGTGCCTCCAGCTGTTGCAAATCTACAATTCCCAGCATGCCCAAAGTCTGTAAGGGCATGCTGGGAGTTGTAGTTTTGCAACAGCTGGAGGCACACTGGTTTGTAAACACTAGCATACACACACAACAGGGACTACAACTCCCAGCATGTGTCATTCAGGACTCCCCCCCCCCTTCACATATAGAGATCATCCCCATAAAGAGTTTTATTCCCCTGCAGTCCATACATCCCCAGCCCGTGCACCTTATCATCCTCCCCTTCAGATAACACTTATCTTCTCTGTGTTCCTTCTCCTGTGCAGACCTGCATCCTTAGAATACAGAGCAGGGGGAGGGGAGGAGCTGTGTAGTCAGCTGGATGAGATGAGGGGGCGTGGCTTATTTCTCTCATGCAGACAGAGAAAGAAAAAAAAAAAGCTATGACATCTTGTCCACCACAGACTCAGAACATGGCCAACAGTGGACAACAGTAGAAGAATACACTCTGAACTAAAGAACTTCCTGCCCAACAAACAGGTAAGCAAAACACACACATGCTGCCAAAACATATAACACATGTATATTGCAAAAAAACTAAACTTACAAAGAAGATGCCATATAGTCAAAAAAAATTAACCACCGAAGTACCCCTTTAATTTAACACAAATTACAAAATGTTATTAAGAAGTATATTAGAAAAGTAATTCAAACAGGCTAATCTATAACATATTATTATTACTATTTCATTGATGGTGCCAGGTACCATTTAAAGGTATGTTCACACTGCGGAATTCCATAAGTGAAATTCCGCACAGTGAACGTTAGCATCTGTGTGAATGGGTCTTCCGCGAGACCCGTTCACACTGCGGAATTTCAGCGACGGACAATTCTGCCGCTGAAATTGTTCTGCGCAAAGAAAGAACATGTTCATTCTTTGCACGGAAGTTCCCGAACACTGCATAGCCGTCAATGGTGATGGCACAGTGCCGTGCGGTCCTACCGCCACTGCCGGCTCACACTCGCTGAATTCCGCGGGTGGAGATTCAGCAACAAATCAGTAGTGTGAACATACCCTAGGACTCAAAGAACATTAATTCATCGTATATTAAAATATTATTGCATAATGTGTTATCAAATACATAGATAAGCTGCTAGAAACTGAAAATGCTAAGTTTTTAATTTTTTTTTAATTCTCTAAACCGAGCTGCTTGCTATTCCTAGCTGAAAGGTTGTTTGTAAGTCAAAGAGAGGGAATTGGAAATTTACATGTGTTAGTTAAGCAATTATGAGGTAATTATTACAAGATATGATTAGAAATACAGAAAGCCCAGTGATAATACAATCATTAATTATCTGCTGGAATGTAATAGGTAACATGTTTACTCCAAGACTGATTTAATTTCTAAAGGAAGCGGATCTAAATGGAGAAAGGATAGTCAAATTAAAATTGTTTACATTAGAAAAAGGAGGGGAGGAGGGGTGTCATTATTAATTGCTAATACAGTACATGCAAGACTAATCTAATGGACTTTCTCTAGAATATGCGCATAATATTGAATATTTGAGGGTCAGTTCTTGGGATTAAATAAAGAACGTTTAAGCATCTGCAAAATGAATGGTTCCGTGCACAGCCGGAGCAGTCAGCTGTGAAATGTACTCTTTGTATATGCAGCGATCGCAGGCTCAGCAGATATGATCATCTATTTTTTAACAGGTACAATTATACAACTCTCTGCAAAAGAAGACGCAGGCAAATGGAACGACATCGAAAAATATGCAACATCTAAAAAGGTAATACAACATTTATCACAGAAATAATTTAAAAGTATATTTTGCCTAAAGGCTTTGTCTGGGAACACGAGAAAGTCTAAAAGTCCTCTGAAAAATTAAAGAAGTAATCTGATAGGTTGCTATGGACAACTGCAAAACTCCTCCTCCACAAGGTTTTGATAAATATTCCCCTTTTTTTATTTATTTATTTTTTTTTTTTTTTTAAGTGTCATAAACACTTTATAATATACTCAACAAACCCAAGTTGCCGAGAACAGATTTCTGGAACCTTAGCTACACATCAGGGATAAACACGGAGGAATCTGGAGGCTCCTTGTCAAAAATATTGTAAGAGGCTATTCACTTTTTGGAACAAAAGGATACAAGATTTGGTCTGAAAGATCATGGTACAGAGCTGCAGCAAAACTGGTTTATGGGATATATTATTTTTAATATACTTTTGGAATATTTTAGTAATCCTACACTCAGCACAAACATTCAGAAGACCTGCCTATTGTAATACAATAAACATGTGCAATGCTCTAGTGGTATTATTTATTGCCTTTCTGTTAGGTACAAACCAATCATGTTAGGTACCTATCTTTCTGACGCGTTTCGCGCTTAGATGCGCTTAGTCATAGAATGACTAAGCGCATCTAAGCGCGAAACGAGTCAGAAAGACTATTTGTAACTGTTTGTCCTGTGAAATTCAATAAACGAAAAGATTTTATCCGCATACTTGGTGCTGGACATTCGTTTGTGTTGGATCTGCTGTGAAAGCCGGGGCGGCTTCCACAGCAGATCCAACACAAACGAATGTCCAGCACCAAGTATGCGGATAAAATCTTTTCGTTTATTGTCTATGACTAAGCGCATCTAAGCGCGAAACGCGTCAGAAAGATAGGTACCTAACATGATTGGTTTGTACCTAACAGAAAGGCAATAAATAATACCACTAGAGCATTGCACATGTTTATTGTATTACAATAGGCAGGTCTTCTGAATGTTTGTGCTGAGTGTAGGATTACTAAAATATTCCAAAAGTATATTAAAAATAATATATCCCATAAACCAGTTTTGCTGCAGCTCTGTACCATGATCTTTCAGACCTAATCTTGTATCCTTTTGTTCCAAAAAGTGAATAGCCTCTTATGCGCACACCTGTGTCACGGACCCGCCAGCACCGCCCCGGTGCCGGCGGGTCCATGACACAGGTGTGCGCATAGCAGGAGGGAGCTGTATTTCTCTTGGATATTCTATCTGAATGCCAGGATGTAATATGACTTAGAAAGAATGCTCATCATTGCAACTTTTCATAGGGTATAGGAGTAATGTTCTAGAATAATTCATAACCGCTGGCTTTAGGGGGAGGTGGTATTGTTCATGAAAAACCTAGGGATTGTACTTTTAACCCATCCCAATGGAATATATCAATATAATGGCCCAATCACACAATTATAACATGAGTTGGGGACCCAACTCTATCGGATTTGTGTAACATATCCCTGGGGTAGGCAAACGATTCATGGAATGGCTAAGCATTGGACTTTACTTTTGTTTCTGCCCATGTATGTCTTTTTTCTATATTGTTGTTACTCTTAAAGCGTTACTGTTTAATTTAATTTAAAAAGTAAACTGTGCAATATGTCAAAAGTTTAGATCAGTCAGGGTCTCAGCAACCTGACTGGGTGAAGAGCAAGGCAGAACACTTCACACTGACTACAGGAGATAGATTACAGCTCTATAGACTATAATGGAGCCCATTTACTGTAATCAGACCTACAGCATGATGCATGCTTCCCTCATCTATAACTATTGATTGATAGATTGCAGTTGGTACCAGTGTTCCTTACTGTGCTTTGTATTCTGCATGTCATGTGCTGGTGCTGAGTTTGTAGTCTAAGTATGAGTATGACATTCAACTGTGGAGTAATGCTTACCCCTTAGGGTCGTACCCAAATCATGTTGATGGAGAGGGGCGTTCTATGACAAGATCTGTAAATAGCTACCATAAACTATTCCATAAACACAAAGACTATTCCAAAAATTACATGGACGTGTCTACACTTATTTGCCTTTCTATGATGATCGGACATTGATCTCAACATTGTTGTTGAACTTGTTCCTTTTCCAAACACTTTTTTAACTATATATTTTTTTTTATTTTTAGAGGTAATTTAAACCAAATTAAATGAGAAAATAAATTTTTAAGTTTTCTGAGTAACTCCAGCAAAAAAAAAGGTACTAATACCATGAAAATAGACAGGCAGACTGCTGTGCAGCAACTATTAGTTTTTTTTTTTTTTTTTTTTTATTTCAGTTTTGAGCAAGAGAAGACTCTGCAGGAGACAACAAAAATTCAAAAGCAAATTCAATTATGTAAAAATGTGTTTATTTTAGGTTTAGTTGCCATTTGTATGTCAGCTTCATAAATAATCTACACTATTCACAACATTATACTGTCTCATAACTTCTCACATTCAATGCTGGGACATATCAAACTGAGTTGTTCATGGACACCTATAGATAAAGTTTGGCCGTTTTATAATGAAAATCTGTCAGTTCTTTACCATTGGGAAAACATTTAATTTCTGTCATAGAATAGAAATATGTCATGGAAAGGGGCACTGACAATTCATACAGACTTAGTACGTTTACAGCTGAGGATGGGGTACTATGGCTAACAATTCTTACCTACTTTGATACATTGTATTAACATTTTATGTGGACATCAGAAAGTTGCATAACTTTTCTTAATACAATGTTTAAACCTTGTCATGTTTAAGATATGAAAAAAACACTTTTGCTGTAGATGTCTGGCACTTCTCAATGACTGGACACCATGGAGTATCTCTCACCCACAAATCTCTCCACAGTGCTGCACCTCCCTACATCTTCTCTTTTATCCGTCTACCATCCTATACGTTCTCTTCGTTCTGTAAATTATCTAAAACTTACATCTTCTATAATCCGAACCTCTTACTCCAGTCTCCAAGACTTTGCTCATGCTACTTCTCTGGAATACAATACCCCAAACCCTCCGACTTATACCCAACATAAACATGACCTAAATACACATCTTTTTAGGCAGGCATATAACATTCCCTAAGTGGTCTCCCCTACTATCAATATGTCCTCCCCCCACCATCATTCAGCAGTGTCCCCATATATCAGATATAAAAGACAAAATTAACACAGAAAAGTTGCTCTAGGTTCCATCATCCTGATGTTCAATTGTATGAGATAAGGAAGGTTGTGTACACTTACCTTGCTGTGTTGCACTGTGGGCACAATACAAACACGCTACTTGCACCAAAGTGGTGGGTAAGTATATGTGATACCTGAATCAGTCTGGGTCCAACCCAAAGTGAAAGATTTTGAGGCTGCTAGTGCAATCAGAGGAAAAGACCACTGGGGAAAGTCGCATTATAAATGCAGTAAACACAGTGCACCGTGACTTCACAAAAATCTAGGCTGATTCGGTCCTTGATAAAAGACCTCCTCAAAAATGCTCCCTAGGTGGTTCTCTAGTATTTCTATGTATGTTGTAATAATATAATGTAGTGTTTTGCAAAAAAAAAAAAAAAAAAACATCAGTGTGATGCTTTTCAAAAGTCCTGGAGAAATAGACACTGTGAGTCAATGAAGGATAACCCTCGGAAGGTACTCTGCCAGTTAACCTTTTCTGGATTGCATGGGTAACCTCCAGTAACTTTGTTGCATTCTCTCTTACCCTGTTATGTCACTGTTTTGTTTTGTAGGTTTTAATGTTACTGATCAGACAACATTCCACAATGGCAGCCTTAACCCTGCGCTGACAGAAGACCCTGAAGCACTCTGCCTTTGTGCTCGCAATGATGAGGCTAACCAACAAGAGCAGCCAAATGAAGTGTGAAGCATATCCCTTCAAGCAATGAAGTGATCATTCAAAGTCACATTTCAATGTGACAAAATATGGGAAATTGGTAATGTTTACAGGAGGTGCATTAAATTATAAACGTAAACTTTGACAGAGACATACACATATACTTCCTACCATATACTACTACCAATCCCATCTTTCAGATGCTGACAATGGAGACTACATGTTGTTTAGGGTGTAGTCACAACTGTAAGCAATAAGTGCCTTATATTCAGGGGGTAGTCTATTTATTATTTATAGAATAAGAAATCATGGAGAATGGTATTTAAAATGTTGGTCTCATATGTTCCTTATACTTGGGTAGTAGGTCCCTGTCTAGAAAAAACAATTGTATATCCCACAGTGCAGAGTAATGCATTAAATGGACAGCTACCTTTGATAACAGCATGAAAGGTAAATATATACAGGGTGGGCCATTTATATGGATACACCTTAATAAAATGGGAATGGTTGGAGATATTAACTTCCTGTTTGTGGCACATTAGTATATATGAGGGGGGAAACTTTTCAAGATGGGTGGTGACCATGGCGGCCATTTTGAAGTCGGCCAATTTGAATCCAACTTTAGTTTTTTCAATAGGAAGAGGGTCATGTGACGCATCAAACTTATTGGGAATTTAACAAGAAAAACAATGATGTCCTTGGTTTTAAAGTAACTTTATTCTTTCACGATTTACAAGGTTCTGACCACTTATACAATGTGTTCAATGTGCTGCCCATTGTGTTGGATTTTCAATGCAACCCTCTTCTCCCACTCTTCACACACCGATAGCAACACCGCAGGAGAAATGCTAGCACAGGCTTCCAGTATCCGTAGATTCAGGTGCTGCACATCTCGTATCTTCACACCATAGACAATTGCCTTCAGATGACCCCAAAGATAAAAGTCTAAGGGGGTCAGATCAGGAGACCTTGGGGGCCACTCAACTGGCCCACGATGACCAATCCACTTTCCAGGAAACTGTTCATCTAGGAATGCTTGGACCTGACACCCATAATGTGGTGGTTCACCATCTTGCTGGAAAAACTCAGGGAACGTTCCAGCTTCAGTGCATAAAGAGGGAAACACATCATCATGTAGCAATTTCGCACATCCAGTGGCCTTGAGGTTTCTATTGATGAAGAATGGCCCCACTATCTTTGTACCCCATATACCACACCATACCATCAATTTCTGTGTTCCAACAGTCTTGGAGGGATCTATCCAATATGGGTTATTGTCAGACCAATAGCGGTGGTTTTCTTTGTTAACTTCACCATTCACATAAAAGTTTGCCTCTGAACAAAATCTTCTGCGTAAACTGAGGGTCCTGTTCCAATTTTTGTTTTGCCATTTGGCAGCACCTGAAACTACGGATTCTGGAAGTCTGTGCTAGCATTTCTCCTGCGGTGTTGCCATCAGTGTGTGAAGAGTGGGAGAAGAGGGTTGCATTGACAATCCAACACAATGGGCAGCACATTGAACACATTTTATAAGTGGTCAGAAACTTGTAAATAACTCATGAAAGAATAAAGTTACGTAAAGCACTTCATTGTTTTTCTTATGAAATTCCCAATAAGTTTGATGTGTCAAATGACCCTCTTCCTATTGAAAAAACAAAAGTTGGATTCAAAATGGCCAACTTCAAAATGGCCACCATGGTCACCACCAATCTTGAAAAGTTTCCCCCTCACATATACTAATGGGCCACAAACAGGAAGTTAATATCACCAACATTCCCATTTTATTTAAGGGATACTACCGTGGAAAAATTTTTTTTAAATCAACTGGTGCTAGAAAGTTAAACAGATTTGTAAATCACTTCTATTAAAAAATCTTAATCCTTCCAGTACTTTTTAGGGACTGTATACTAAAGAGAAATCCAAAACAAATGCATTTCCTTTGATGTTCTGACCACAGTGCTCTCTGCTGACCTCTGCTGTCCATTTTAGGAACTGTCCAGAGAAGCATGTTTGCTATGGGGATTTTCTCCAGTTCCTAAAATGGACAGCAGAGATCAGCAGAGAGCACTGTGGTCAGGACATCACAGGAAATGCATTTCTTTTTTGGATTTCTCTTTAGTATACAGCCCCTAAAAAGTACTGGAAGGATTAAGATGTTTTAATAGAAGTGATTTACAAATCTGTTTAACTTTCTGGCACCAGTTGATTTAAAAAAAAAAAAAAGAAAGTTTTCCACGGTAGTACCCCTTTAAGGTGTATCCATATAAATGTACATAGTGAAGAAGTTCCCACAGCATTTACAGTACCCTATCTGAAACCCTAAAAACCCTCACTATAAACCTTGAAAAAAGACACAAAAAGCAGCATGTCCCTAGCCACTACGTCTCATCACCCATTGCCAGAGCGTCTCTTGACCTCCTTATGTGACCTCATGGCGGCAGACTTCCCAGTAGCCCATACACTCTAGCTATGAGTCTTAATAACCTTTTGGGGTCTTCTTTTGGGTTGGTGATGAAGAGGTTATATACAGTACACTACTTGTATACATATAACGTTAGTGGTTTTTGGTGGGTGCATGGCCTATGTAAATGGGGAAGCATACTATATGTAAAAAAAAAAAATTGCGTGTTGCGCTTAACACACCACTTCTTACAATCCAGTACACAAGTATGCTACGTGAGTCTATTTGTGTGGATTTGTGTGTATTTTCATGTACTTTTGGTGCTAGCTGGTTCTTGACTGTGCTATTGACTATACTTCAGTCTTGACTGTTAATATACCTGTCCATGTCTGCCCTGTCGGTGTCGATGACCTGTATGGAAGGATTCCTGCACTCTTAGTTGCTGCCTGCCTAGTTATTGACTGGTGATTAGGGGCCCCCGACAGTGCTGACCACAGTTTTTACCATCTTCACGACAAAGAGTGAAACACAAGGCCGGATTCCAGAAAAATTCTTCAACATACAAGGCACGTACTATATACTGTGGATTATTTCCACAGCATGCGAATAGGATTTCAAATACATTCATTTCTTTCGTTTATTATGTACTTAACTCAACAAATTCTGTTTTACCACCAAATCTTCTTAGGGACTAAACATAAAAAATTAGGTTATGTGTTTTATAGTCCTTTTAATATGTAACTCTAGCACCTTCACTATTAACTTAGTTTAGCGTGAAAGTCATTGTATTGAGTTTTCTCTCACTATTTATGTGAAAGTTAATCCCTCATGACAGCACTGCCCTGCTCCTCCACCAAGTGCCAATTCCAAAGTTATTTTGTTTAAAAAAAAAAAAAAAAAGTATGTTTAAAATTGTTCTCTGCTGACCCCCTATAAATTACAATTTCTTCCATATACAGGGCTCATTTTGACATTGTGATCTGTAGTTTTTATTGGTACCACTTTTGCATATATGTGAATTTTTTGTGATGTGATGGGGCCAAAAATCATAAATTTGTGACTTTTGTTTTTTTTTTTTTTTTTTTTTGCATTTTCCCCATTCACGGTATGGGATCATTAACATTATAGTTTTATAGTTTGGACATTTCCACACAGAGTAATACCAAACATGTTTATTTATTTACTTAACTTTTTTTTATTAGATAAAAGGATAAAGGGGTGATATCATTTTCTTTATTTGTAGGAGGGGCTTATTCACTTTTTTTCTTTTAAAAATCTTGACTTTTTTTTACATTTATAGCAATGTAAAAAAGCTATTTATAGCAACCTACTGAATGCTATTACGGTTCACTGCTATGCATTGGCATGGCACTGATCAGTGATGTCTGTGATCCATTTGTACAGCTTACCAGAAGGGAGATTATACAGATGGATTGCAGCTGAGCAATATGGAGGAGGTAAGTACACCTCCAGCTTCCATCGGACTCATCGCAATCACGCAATCACGCTGCGGGTAGTCCAATAAGTCCCCCAAGCCCTAAAGATACTTTAGTATTGATCACACCATCAAAAGAGTTGATGGTGGACATCGCATGATTGCTGATATCTGCCATTATCGATGACATCCCAGCTGCTGATAAAAGCCGGCTAGGCCTGATCACCATGTTGGGAGGCGTGGTGATCGCGGAACCCTGCAGCTCACATGTTCTTCGCTTTGCGCTAAGTACCAGGGCACAATGTTGTACATGTACATCGTGTGTCCTCTAGGGGTTAAAGAGAATCTGTCATGGGAATCTGTCATGCTAAACATGTATATATAGTTATATATATGTAAAACAAAAATAGAGGAACAGAAACATAGCCGCACCTCCAAAATTTGTATTTTGATCTATTTGCTTCTCAGCATAAATTCAAAAACTAACAGGTTGTTAGTATACATTTTGATCAAAAAGTACAAGCCCACTCACCACGTTTTAATTAGCAGGAGACTGCATAAGGGTTTCCTCCTAAGCCCTCTGGTAGAGAGCACAAGGTGGATGTTCACACTGGTGCGGTGCTCTGCGGCGGCCATTGTTTCTGTGATGCTTTGTCTGTGGGGTGGTGCGGCCCAGGGGCTTGGTCAGGCAGCAGTGGGTCATTCCCCCTGTGGGCATTGTGTCTCGGGGCAGTGGTCACCTCCCGGCGCTACGCCAGTGGTAGGGACCCACTCTGACTAGGTGGCCTTGATGTGGCGAGAAGCAAGTAGATCAAAATACCAATAGTGGATGTGCAGCTATGTTTCTCTATTTGTGTTGTACATGTATAGTTATATATAGTTTGTTATTTATTTCGATTATTGCTCTTTCCAGGCTTAGGAGTTCAATGGGTGGTCTTACTCCCTAATTTACAGCTATCATTGTATGCACACTTATACAGGTAAAGCGGTCAATCAGTGAGTAGGACCACCCACTGGACTCCTAACCCAGTATAAGCAGACAGGTTTCTTTTAGGGATAATTGTATGTAACAGTAAGATTTGCAGTGAAGTGAATACAGATAATAGCCATAGCATTACAAATGGTAGACAAGTCAGGGTTCCACAGTACAGTAAGTGTCTAATCAACATATAGTAAAATGCAAGTAGATCAAATCAAATATTCAAACATGCAACTACACTACAAAATACTTCAAATTCAATACCAATAGAACCATCTCCATGGTTTCAGCAACTGAACCAGCAGAAACTGCACACAAGCTCATCTTTCTCCCAAATTGTGATATATCCCTTGAAGAAATTGTCTTCTTAAATAACCAGATAAATAGTATCTTGCTTCTTGCTTCTGTTTTGTTACAGTATATAAAACACTGAGCTGAGCTGACATTCTCTGTATTCAGCAGCTGTCACATATCTTTGATGACTTGGAGAATACAAACTATAAATCTCATTTGCATTCCAGCAGCCAAAGGAAAAACAAATAGTTTGACAGCACATATAGAAAATGAAAGTTGTGTTCACTGTTTTTGTGATCGGTTAATACAACAAACTAAACTTTGTTTTGAATAGCGGATTCCATTTAAAGGGAATATGTTTTTTTAAGAGGCTTATCTATCAAGTGCTGATGCGGTTACGGTATAGCAAGCTGGCGATTTAGGAAACAACAATTTTCCACTATTGCCCTCTACCCTAACTCCATATCAGAAAGAAAGATTTCAATGAAATACAAATGATACCTCCAGGCTGTGTTATGTCAATCCAAAAGAGTCTTTCCACCACTGAACATGGAAACCAGGTATGTCATTCTAGCAAATTATAGCATTCACAAGCCTCTATAATGGCACACAACACTGAATTGAGAAACACAGTTTTCTTTTCACATCAAAGGTAACAGAACTGCTGGAGATCACTATATAGGGTGATTTATTCCCTTACTATGGTTTTATAAATATTTTCTGATTATACCAATTACCAATCTATCCCCCTACTTTTAACACTTAAGGACGCGGCCTGTTTTTACCATAAAGGGGTACTCCACCCCTAGACATTTTATGCCCTATTCAAAGGATAGGGGATATGATGTCTGATCGCTGGGGTCTCGTCACTGGGGACCCCTCGTGATCTCCCTGCGTGACATCATGGCCATGCCCCTCTCACGAGCCTCCGGCACTGTACCCGCCACTCTAAACAAATTGTTTAGAGTGGCGGGTACAGTGCCTGAGGCTTGTGAGGGGGGCATGGCCATGATGTCTCGGGTGGGGCGTGACCATGACATCACGAGCCTCTGCCCTGCATCACCAGTCATCCGGCACAGAGCAAAGTTCTCTCGGATGTCTGGGGTGCCGCAGTTGAGATTTTGGGGGTCAACAGCTGCAGGACCCACCACAATCAGACATCTTATCCCCTATCCTTTGGGCGGGGTACCCCTTTAATGATCAAGCCCAATTTGTCAAATCCAGCATGTGTCTCTTTAAGAGATAATACCTCTGACATGTTTTTACTTAGCTACGCGATTCTAAGATTTGTTTTTTCATTACATATTGTACTTTATTTTAGTGGTAAATCTGTGTTGATTCATGCATAATTTTTTGTGAAAAAACTCCAAAATATTGTGAAAAATTTGAACATTTCTGGCATTTTTTAAAATAATTTTTATGGCATTCACTGTATGGTAAAAAAATATGTTATTTTTATTCTGTGTGTCGGTGCAATCTTGGTGATACCCAATTTATATAGTTTTTTATGTTCTGTTTCCTTTTCTCAACAAAATCCTATTTCCCCTTTTTTGTGTTTTCATGTTCTGACTTTTTTATTTTTCGTCCAACGCCATTGTGTATGGGCTTATTTTTTGTGGGACAAGCTCTATATTTTATTGGTAGCATTTTTGTGATTCATGCAAACTTTTGATCTTTGTTATTGCACATTTATTGCTTTTTCTGGATTATTTTGTATTTATTTTTTTAAGGTGTACACCGTGCAGGCTAAACACCATTATTGTTTTATTGTACAAGTCATTACGGACGTCGCAATACCTATTATGTATAGGTGTTGGCGTTCCTTTTATTTTTTGGTTGATAATATAAGGTTTTATTGGAAAAGGGGCATTTGATTAATTTATTTAAAAACCTTTTATTTTTTTTACATTTCACTTTTTACAGGTTATACTATGCTGCAGTACATCTGTACTGCAGCAGAGTATAACTGTCAGTATACACTGACCTTTAACCTGTGCGATTCAGCCTGTGGCTGTACGAGGCAGACAGGGGGCCATCAGCTGGCCTCCTGCTGCCATGGCAACCAATGGGATCCTGCGATCGCATTGCGGAATCACTGTTGGTGGGCAGGGGAGCCCCCTCCCCCTGTCAACCCCATAGATTCCGTGTTCAGGACTCCATGATCTATGGGGTCAATGCTGCGATCACAGTCCAGGCATCTGTGGCGGGACTCCGGCTGCAGTTGACAGCGATACCCTGCAGCGCATCTAGCTGTGAAGGAGATCACTAGGAGGTATGCATACGTCGAGTTGCACCAACTAGCTAGCAACTTGGACGTATGCATACGTCCTAGTGTGGGAAGGGGTTACTATAAAAGAAATTAAGGAATAGATCATCATAAGATTATTTATTAATAAAATTAGATTTTTGTGATTACAAAAATACAAATACAGAAAACTGATTTTCCCCTTTTCACAATTTTTTTTACCTTTGTTGTGTAGACTGGGACACAATGAGCAGAGTCATTTCATTAGAGGGCAAGGGATTTAATGAAAAATGGCAGCCCTATTCAAAAGCAACAGTAAGAAGTAAGATATCAATAGTATACAACAGACATATACATAAGACTAAAGTGTGCAAAAAAAGTGGTAAAAAAATTGAGGCTCTTAGCGCACTTTTTGATCAAAATATGTTCCCCATCCACCACATGGAGGTGGCCTTACTACAGATGGGACCCTAACACGCATACTATACTAACCCCTTTGTGATGGACTGGGGACATGTTTTGATCAAAAATAGTTTTGCTGCAACCTTCTTTTTGAATACTTTGTATTTGCCACAGCGGTATGCACAGGGCTCAAGTCCTGCAGGAACGCATGGGAACGGAGTTCCTGGACTTTTTCCACAGCACGTACACTGTTCCCATTAGCAGGACCAACTATTGAGTGGAAATCTTGGGTGAGTTCCCACACTTTTTTTTCCCAGGACTTAACCCCTGGGTATGCACCTTTGTATTTGGTATTTGTGCTGGCTATTTGTCAGTGTGTTTCTTGCTAGGTAAAATTATATATATATATATATATATATATATATATATATATATATATATGTACCTATTTTTCTCTGGAGAGGCAATACTCTATAACCTTCTGGAGACTAGTAGTCTATTGAAACTTTTTCAACCATAAATTCCCATTGATTGTTGCTTCCATACACTACAAGTACCATACTGTACTATACATACAGACAGGGACGTGCACAGACATTTTGAAGGGCAGGGGCTCAAGTAAAAAAGA
The DNA here is from genome assembly GCF_029499605.1 of Hyla sarda. Taxonomy (NCBI): domain Eukaryota; kingdom Metazoa; phylum Chordata; class Amphibia; order Anura; family Hylidae; genus Hyla; species Hyla sarda. The sequence continues at coordinate 370,978,324 of NC_079192.1, read as the reverse complement.
GGGCACTTTTCATAATTTAAAAAACGTCTGCCAGACTTAATGGGCAGATGTGCTGCGGCCCAGGGACACAGTGGACTCCCGCCGGGCCTCCTCTACATTCCTAGCCCCCATAAAAGTTGGTGTTTTTGTAAAATCGAGTCAAGAACAGTTTCTCTGAGGTCTGCCATGTGTATATACACTTTGTCTGTGCTGTCAGTCTTATTTACAGAAAACATGTGACAGCTGCCCTATAATATACTGTATTATAGAGGAGATTTATCAAAACCTGTGCAGAGAAAGAGCAGTGCAGTCACCCATAGCAACCAATCAGATCGTTTTGCAGAAGGATTTTCCTCTGCAAAGGTTTTAATAAATCTCCCCCTATATGCCCCGGTCTGACCTCTATATGACAGAACCCATCACCAATCACCCAGCACCAATCACCTATCCCCCATCACCCATCACCCAGCACCAATCACCCAGCACCAATCACCTAGCACCAATTACCCATCCCCAATCACCCATCCCCAATCACCCATCCCCAATCACCCAGCACGAATCACCCAGCACCAATCACCCAGCACCAATCACCCAGCACCAATCACCCATCCCCAATCACCCATCCCCAATCACCCAGCACCCATCCCCAATCACCCAGCACCAATCACCTAGCACCAATCACCCAGCACCAATCACCCAGCACCAATCACCAATCACCCAGCACCAATCACCAATCACCCAGGACCCATCCCCAATCACCCAGCACCAATCACCTAGCACCAATCACCCATCCCCAATCACCCAGCACCAATCACCCAGCACCAATCACCCAGCACCAATCACCCATCACCCAGCACCAATCACCCAGCACCACTCACCCATCACCAATCACCCAGGACCAATCACCTAGCACCAATCACCCATCCCCAATCACCCATCACCAATCACCCAGCACCAATCACCCAGCACCCAGCACCCATCACCCAGCACCCATCACCCAGCACCCATCACCCAGCACCAATCACCCAGCACCAATCACCTAGCACCAATCACCCATCCCCAATCACCCAGCACCAATCACCCAGCACCAATCACCCAGCACCAATCACCCATCACCCAGCACCAATCACCCAGCACCACTCACCCATCACCAATCACCCAGGACCAATCACCTAGCACCAATCACCCATCCCCAATCACCCATCACCAATCACCCAGCACCAATCACCCAGCACCCAGCACCCATCACCCAGCACCCATCACCCAGCACCCATCACCCAGCACCAATCACCCAGCACCAATCACCCAGCACCAATCACCCAGCACCAATAACCCAGCAACCAGCACCCATCACCCATCACCAATCACCCAGCACCCACCTAATGCAGGAATCTCCACACAGCTCTGGTTCTTACACTGAAGAGATGGACACCACACTAATATATGCTTACATGCTACAATATACAAGAGTTGGCAAAAGAAAGAATTATAAACATACAAAGACGGCCGGGTATAGCACAGCATACAGGATGGAGGCAGGGAAGCTCCGCCTCCATTGCGCACACAAGACTGACTTTGCATACTAGCAATGTGGGGTAATACCTAGAAAATGGAAAGACCAATTTTTGTATACATGCACTGTAACCTAGTGTATTGGGTTTAGTGCGAGTAAACAGCCTGTCAGTTTCCCTTTAATTATATACCGTACCCCCCTTTATTCCCTATATACTGTGCCACCATTCATCTATTAATTCCCTATATACTGTGCCACCATTCATCTATTAATTCCCTATATACTGTGCCACCATTCATCTATTAATTCCCTATATACTGTGCCACCATTCATCTATTAATTCCCGATATACTGTGCCACCATTCATCTATTAATTCCCTATATACTGTGTCACCATTAATGAACTATATACTGTGCCACCATTCATCTATTAATTCCCTATATACTGTGCCACTATTAATTAACTATATACTGTGCTACTATTAATTCCCTATATACTGTGCCACCATTCATCTATTAATTCCCTATATACTGTGCCACCATTAATGAACTATATACTGTGTCACCATTCATCTATTAATTCCCTATATACTGTGCCACCATTCATCTATTAATTCCCTATATACTGTGCCACCATTCATCTATTAATTCCCTATATACTGTGCCACCATTAATGAACTATATACTGTGCCACTATTATTTAACTATACTGTGCCACCCCTAAGGGTGCGTTCACACGTGCGTATTTTCTGCTGCAGATCTGCTGCAGATTTGCTTTAGCAGATTTCTCTTCCCATTGTCAATGGGAAGCAAAATCTGCAGGAAAAATAGGCAGGTGTGAACGCACCCTAAGGATCTATACACAGTGCCAGCATACATAAAAATATAATGTTCCAATATAATGAAATATATACTGTGCTTCCATAAATTCCCTATATACTGTGCTTACATTCCTCCAATAATTCCCTAATAATGTGCTTCATACAATACATACAAGCACATAACATAAAGGCACAAACAGTACATAGATAATATACACACATACAGTACATAGGTAATATACACACATACAGTACATAGGTCATATACACACATACAGTACATAGGTAATATACACACATACAGTACATAGGTCATATACACACATACAGTACATAGGTAATATACACACATACAGTACATAGGTCATATACACACATACAGTACATAGGTAATATACACACATACAGTACATAGGTAATATACACACATACAGTACATAGGTCATATACACACATACAGTACATAGGTAATATACACACATACAGTACATAGGTAATATACACACATACAGTACATAGGTAATATACACACATACAGTACATAGGTAATATACACACGTACAGTACATAGGTAATATACACACATACAGTACATAGGTAATATACACTCATACAGTACATAGGTAATATACACACATACAGTACATAGGTAATATACACACATACAGTACATAGGTAATATACACACATACAGTACATAGGTCATATACACACATACAAAAAGACACTGACACATAGATACAGGTACAAATATACATTAAGAAACATAAATACACAGACACACATATAACATGGAATATATACTAAAAGATATAGCAAATAAGCACATCATACATACAGGTTCACACATACATTCACTCACAGATATATACACACATACAGAGATTCACTTGCTCACATATACACACACACACACACACATACATACATATTCATATATACATACACACACACTGACATACAATCACTCACATATATACATATACACACACTGACATACAATCACTCACATATATTTACAGCCACTTACACTAAGGCCCCAGCCATCCCTCTCTGCACATACATATAGACACACACACACATATATATACATACACACACACATATATACATACACACACACATATACATAGATTCACTTGCTCACATATATAGGCATATACATAGAGATAGACACACACACACTGACATACAATCAGTCACATATATTTACAGTTACTTACAGTAAGGGCTGCATAGACTGGTTTGTGGGCGGGCAGACTGTGGGCGGGGCTTCTCTCTGCCTCCGCTGCTCCTGTCTCCTCCGTGTGGAGAGAAGCAGAGAAATGGCAGATAATGACAGGGTGAGTGGCGCCCCCTTCCTGCAGGGATTGCACAGCACCCTCCATTAAACCCCATACAAATCTCCCCAGCAATGGATCCTTTTTACTTCACCTGTCACCCTGAGTCTGTAGCTCCTTTTGTGAGGGCCCTAGAGGGGCAGGTGAGGAAAAGGGCAGGGGCTCCAGCCCCCCTTTTACCCCTATGTGTGCACGTCCCTGCATACAGACAATGCAGAAAGGACATTTGTGCTTTCAATATGGCCTGCCCCAGTCAAGTTTTTCCTCAAATAAATAATAACAATAATAAGTAAATGTACTGATAAAGGTGTGGTCACACTAATTAAAGGCATAATCTAAAAAAGGGTATTCCCATCAAAGACATTAAAGAAGCACCCCAAGTTTGATCATGCACAGTCCCGTCACTAGTTCTACAGTGCCATCTATTTTAGTTCACTACAGCAGAATCTATGAGTTTAATTACTGCAACTGGGTCATGTGATCACCAGTTTGACCCACAGGAAATTATTGTGCTCAATGTGTCATAAGAAGTGATAAATCCTGAGTTAGATGACTTCCTGTAAACTACAGGATTAGATCGTCACCTATCAGATCGCTCCTGCTAGCTCCACTTACGGCTTTTGATGAGCTGTGTACACAAAGTTTATTGGGTGCTGTGTATGCAGCATCCTGGAAGGTATGGATGACAATAAACCATCTCTAAAGGTAATAGTAAGAGGCAACTAAGATGAAATATGTTACACTGAAAGATCAAGGAAACCAAACCTATACTTTAACAAGCTGATCTGTCTTACATCCTAAAAGATTATATAGCAACAACATGAAAGTGGCTCCAAATTCTCCACATGGATGCCTCTGTACAGATCACATCCAAGAGAGACCAGGGTTAAAGTACAGTGGGGGAAAAAAAAAAGTATTTATTCAGCAACCAATTGTGCAAGTTCTCCCACTTAAAAAGATGAGAGAGGCCTGTAATTTTCATCATAGGTATATCTAAACTATGAGAGACAATGGGGGGAAAGAATACAGGAAATATCATTGTAGGATTTCTAATGAATTAATAGGTAAATTCCTCAATAAAATAAGTATTCGTTCACATACAAACAAGCAAGGTTTCTGGCTCTCACAGACTTGTTACTTCTTCTTTAAGAGTCTTTTCTGTCCTCCACTCATTTGTACACCAGCACCAGGCTGGAAAGGCTGGCTCTGCAATAGGCAAGCAGATTGGTGTGAAGAAATCAACTGTGGGAACAATTATTCGAAAATGGAAGACATACAAAACCACTGATAATCTCCCTCGATCTGGGGCTCCACGCAAGATCTCACCCCGTGGTGTCAAAATGATCACAAGAACGGTGATCAAAAATCCCAGAACCACACGGGGGGACCTAGTGAATGACCTGCAGAGAGCTGGGACCAAAGTAACAAAGGCTACCATCAGTAACACACTACGCCGCCAGGGACTCAAATCATGCAATGCCAGAGGTGTCCCCCTGCTTAAGCCAGTACATGTCTGGGCCCATCTGAAGTTTGCTAGAGAGCATTTGGATGATCTAGAAGAGGATTGGGAGAATGTCATATGGCCAGATGAAACGTAAGTAGAACTTTTTGGAAAAAACTCAACTCATCGTGTTTGGAGGAGAAAGAATGCTGAGTTGCATCCAAAGAACACCATATCTACTGTGAAGCATGGGGGTGGAAATGCTGCTTATGCTTTAAGGCTGTTTTTCAGCGAAGGGACCAGGATGACTGATCCCTGTAGAGGAAAGAATGAATGGGGCCATATATCCTGAGATCTTGAGTGAAAAACTCCTTCCATCAGCAAGTGCATTGAAGATGAAACGTGGCTGGGTCTTTCAGCATGACAATGATCCCAAACACACCGCCCGGGCAATGAAGAAGTGATCTCTAGATATCAACCACATAGAAAACCTTTGGAGGGAGTTGAAAGTCTGTGCTGCCCAGCGACAGCCACCATAATATCACTGCTCTAGAGGAGATCTGCATGGAGGAATGGGCCAAAATACCAGCAACAGTTTGTGAAAACCTTGTGAAACATTTGACCTCTGTCATTGCCAACAACAAAGAATTAAGATGAACTTTTTTTTATTGACTAAATACTTATTTTCCACCATAATTTGCAAATAGATTCTTTAAAAATCAGACAATGTGATTTTATGGATTTTTTTTCCTCATTATGTCTCTCTTAGTTGAGATATGTATATGATGAAAATTACAGACCTCTCTCATCTTTTTAAGTGGGAGAACTTGCATAATTGGTGGCTGACTAAATACTTTTTTTCCCCACTGTAGCTAAAGGTTAGAAAATCTTCACAATGACAAGCAAAGTGTTTTGAGCTTGGCTAAAACCACTTTCAAGCGGCAATGTGTATATACAGACCAGTCACTGGGGAAACTAGTGAACGTAGTCTGTCGTGATCTGTTTTCACACCTTTTCGAGTTCCAAGGTCTTCAAGACTCTGTGAGCTGTAAATAAAAAGAAAAAAGACATTTATGATCATTTGTCAATTGTTATATAATCACTTTAGCATTGACTGAACTAAATCTCTAGTCTTTATGCTAAATATCATAATTATAGCAGGTTTATTTCAAATATACCTTCAGAATTCATTGGTTTAAAAAACTCCATTCTTAAGGGGTACTCCGCCCCAAGACATCTGATCTGACAGATGTCTGATCGCAGGGGTCCCGCCGCTGGGGACCCCGTGATCTCGGTTCCAGCACCCCAAACATCCAATGCACAGAGTGAACTTCGCTCTGTGTTGGATGGCTGGCGATGCAGGGCAGAGGCTCGAGACGTCACAATCACGCCCCATTCATGATGTAATGGCCACGCCCCCTCAATGCAAGTCTATGCGAGGGGGCGTCAGGAGTGGGGCATGGCCGTGACATCACAAGCCTCCGACACTGCCCCAGAGGCTCTAAATGGATGCCCGCCACAGCAGAGAGATCGCGGTGGGCCCCCTGTGATCAGACATCTTATCCCCTATACTTTGGATAGGGGATAAGATGTCTAGGGATGGAGTACCCCTTTAAATACCCTAATAGGCTACTATACATCAATGGACCAGGTCTTTTGTCAATTTACTGGAAAGGAGTGCAACTACAAAGAGGATATTTTACTGTGGAGGACCCCAAAACATCTGTGTTAGCAAAACGTCAGCTGAATCTGCCAAGTGATTATTGTGTATGTGGACTTCTGACATTCCCCAGATGTCGGGGAGAGAAGTCTCAGGCTGGATTTCAAGAACTCCACCCTATTGTACTCAGGGAAAGAAGTTGCTGCCAGCGCAGTCTGGCATGGCATACCCCTTCTCTCTACTGAGAACACATTAACATACAGTGTAATGCTTTATTTCACCTGTGGGGATGCTGCAGGGGAATTTATCACTAGCTGCCAGGTTACCCTGCAGATTACAGATAACTGCTTAATTCCAAGCAGTGGGACAGCATGAGATTATTTTTTTTCTCCATGGGACCCTTGGAACGAAAAAATATTTTCTAAACCAGAGAACTCCTTAAATAATAGTGGATGAAGCCATTTCTGTGGCCCAGATTTACTAAAGGTCCTGCATAGGAAGGTTGTCTTTGAATGCAGTAAAATTGTGGCGCACAGCAATAAGGACATATTGATTAAGCAAAATGCAAGAGAGACTGTCCCTTATTCAACAAGAGTGGCAGAGCTGTTTAGAAGGGTTTGGCATGGGAAAAAGGAGGCATGGCCTGAACTGCAATGCTGTGCTCTACAAATGCACCAACATTTTGGTGCAGTTTTGGTTTACAGTAACATTTGGTCCAAATTTAGACCAGAAGTGCAAAGATAGATTAATCAACAGATATGTCGGATATATGAATCAGCCAATAAGAGAAAGCAAGCACATTTAGTTAAAACTTAGATAGTATTAGTAAATCTGGTCCTGTATTTTTTGTTGGTTTCATTGACTGCTTAGTTTTATGCAAGTAAGACATACTAGCTTATATCTGTCAATAGCTCTTGCCTTGATCAATGTAGGGGATTGGGATAATTTCGATTTATCTCCCCAATCTGATATAACTCTCTATTTATACTCTCAGCATTAACAAAATAGAATTGGGGTTTTATAACAGAAAAAGTGGCAATGTTTTGAAAAAACATCTACATTTTTTTTCTGGAAATAACATCACTCCTGCCCATGAGTTGTGTTTGGTTTTGCAGCTAAGCAGTAGTAGAGCTGATTTCTTTTTTAAAAAAACGCACCACACCATTCCTCAGGTTGTGTGGTGTTGCAGTTCAGTCCCATTGAAGTGAATCGAGCCAAGTTGTAATACCCCACACAACCTGAGGACAGGTGGGGTGTTGTTTTATTATGGATACCCTGATTAAAGGGGTACTTGGAGAAGTCAACCTATCCCCTTTCCTATGGATACGTGTCTAATCATGGGGGGTCCCAGGGGTCAAACCCCCCGCAATCAGACACATCCCATATATTGTGGATAGGGGCTAAGTTGACTTCCTGGGAGTCTCCTGTGCGGGCCCAACAACTTACCCATCTCCAGAGTGCTCTGGCCCCAACCCTCGGAGACAAGCAGGAGTAATGGCCTGTCAGCCAATCACCGAATGAGACGAGTCAGCTGTTTTAGCCGGTAACTGAGCATCCCATCATTCCGGTTTGTCTCGAAAGATTACGCTCCAGGGACTGGTGAGTTGTAGGGCCCGTAAAGGAGATCACTAGGGGGGTCCCAGCAGTTGGACCCTGCGCAAACTGACACTTATCCCTTATTCTGTGGATAGAGGATAAGTAGACTTCCTCAGAGTACCCCTTTTAGTAAATAGGACTGAGACACAATTCTAGACACAGCCCAATGACAAAAGTGGTGATGTCTCTGGTATAAAAAAGAGAAACATCTTTAGCTTATTAGCATATTTATTATACCAGAGCTTTATATCTTTTGTTAGTTAGTTTGGACCTCATATATATATCTTAAGTAATTACATCTAAGCTGAAAGATTTAGCTGCCTTCGCCCCAATTCACATAGCACTCGTTCACTTTAGAATATAGAATGTCTGATATAATACCAACATTTACTGAAGCAACATAAATAATGGATTTGGGTAACAACTGCTACACTTACAGCATAAATAGTTTTAGAATTTTAACTAGGCCACTTACAACTGCGAGATTCCTACTGGGAAATCTAAAGCTAGTTATGCCTTTTTCCAAATTGTTTTATATTGTATTCCCCTATGAGACATTAAAGAGCATTTCTACCTAACATAAAAATCCACAGTAAATATAAGTCTTTCAGTCATCCCCTTTCTGTCAACTTGCTCATAATTCTATTCAACCATTTCTTAGTTACATTTGTATCTGGAAATGCAGTCTGACGTTAAATGTAGCCACCATAACAGATTCTGGTTGTCATCCAGTTTTATGGGACATATCGGTAGTAAATATGCCTGTATATAAGCTGTGCAAATACGCATCTTAACTGTTTTGTGAGAAAGCATAGAATTGCCATTCAGGAAAACCAGAAAGCTGGATGACAGCACTTAAGAACAGTGTTTCCCAACTGGGTTGACTCCAACTGTTGTAAAACTACAACTCCCAGCATGCCCAGACAGCTGAAAGCTGTCTGGGCATGTTGGGAATTGTAGTTTTGCAACAGCTTGAGGCTCCTTGGTTGGGAAACACTGCTTTAGGATCTGTAAAGTAAACCACATTATAATGCTTTACAAAAAAAAAAAAAAGAACAAAAAAACAGCTTAGACAATTTTCATCATCAATTAAGTAGGACGGGGTGACACAAAGATGTTAGACTCAAAGCAGTTATCAGGCGAACAAATCAACCTTTGTATATAGTGTTACTAGCTGAGTACCCGGTTTTTCCTTCCTAATCCTTATTGGGGAGGAAAATAAACAAAGGAGGAAGCTTTTGACTTCATATGCCGTCCTCATATATTGTTGTCATATCCCAACCCCATATCCCATCCTCATATCCCGTCCTCCTATCCCGACCTCCTATCCTGACCTCTTATCCCGACCTTATATCCCGACCTCCTCTCCTGACCTCCTATCCCATCCTCCTATCCCATCCTCCTATCCCATCCTCCTATCCCATCCTCCTATCTCAACCTCCTATCTCAACCTCCTATCCTTACCTCCTATCCCGTCCTCCTATCTTAACCTCCTATCTCGACCTCCTATCCCGTCCTCCTATCTCGACCTCCTATCCTGACCTCCTATCTCAACCTCCTATCTTGACCTCCTATCCCGACCTCCTATCTGTCCTCCTATCCAGTCCTCCTATCTCGACCTCCTATCTTGACCTCCTATTTCAACCTCCTATCCCGACCTCCTATCTTGACCTCATATCCCGACCGCTTATCGCGTCCTCATATCCCGTCCTCATATCCCGACCTCCTATCTCAACCTCCTATCTCGACCTTCTATCTTGACCTCCTATCCCGACCTCCTATCCCGACCTCCTATCTCGACCTCCTATCCCAACCTCCTATCTCGACCTCCCATCCCGACCTCCTATCCCGTCCTCCTTTCCTGTCCTCATATATAGACCTCATATCTCGACCTTCTATCCCGACCTCCTATATCGACCTCCTATCCCGACCTCCTATCCTGACCTCCTATCCCGTCCTCCTATCCCATCCTCCTATCTCGACCTCCTATCTCGACCTCCTATCCCAACCTCTTATCCCGACCCATAATATGTGTACCAGGTATTGAAATATCTCCAGCCGTACGGAAGTTATGTGAGAACATACATTTCCCATTGATTTGCATGGGACATTAAACAAAAACCCCAACCCTCACAAATGGAGGTATACTCTCTGAAAGCAGAGCTTGATCCCTGCTCCTCCTCCCCTTCTATCTGCTAAGAACTAGACAATTCATTACTGTGCATTAGATTTTAAGGCAGTAGAAAGCCTTTCTTAGTTATAGTACTTTTCATCAGAATAGGTTAAATGCTGTCTTTTCTGAGGCTTCCTGCGGCCTTAAAATCTAATGAGCTTTAATATAACCTCCCCTTCTTCACATCATTGGTCTTGTCCTCAGCAGACAGGAGGGGAAGACGCAGCAGAGAGGGAGCTCTGCTTTCAGAGAGTATGACCGGAGGTCACAGCTACCAGCCAGCTAGCTCAGCTGATGATGGAAGATCTGTGCTAATAGTTTTCTATGGCTAATAGTATTATATTAGTATATTGCTTTATTATAGTTTTTGACACCATATACAGGTTTTCTTTCATCAGACAACCCCTTTAAAGGGAATATCCAGAAATAGAAAACCAGAGCTGTTGTTTGTTTGTTTTAGTTTTTTGAGGTTTTTTTTAATCAGCTAATAGAATATTTTCCTTTTAAACTTCATGTCTTTGTTTTATGCAGCAAAAGGTGCTGACTGGCGTCATCATTTTTTAATTTTTTTTTTGTTACAGGCTGGAATAAACTTATACTCACCTGCCCTGATCCCTTGTCACTTCCATCCAGATGGTTCCTGCATCCTTCTGCTCAGCCCCTCCTGCTTTCCCTCTCAACATGCAGGAAATGCTTGATCAGCTAATTGCTGGCAGGGGCCATGTTTTTGCTACAATCAGTGATTGGCTGAATGGGCACTTCCTGCGTGTCAAGAGGAACAAAAGAAGCAATAAGCAACAGGGGGCTAGGGTCTATCTGAATGGCATTGGCAGGGGATTTATCACTTTTTTCCATTTATTTTACTTTTAAACCAGAACAAAAAAAAACTTTACTTTGGGTGCCAGACAAAAGATTAAAGTACAAAATGTACCTTTATAAGAACAGAGTTCTGTTTTTCTGATATAGAGCTGCAAAACTAATTCATAGACAATGGGGAAGCTTTACTTATACTAAGACTAAGGGTATGTTTACACTACGGAATCTCCACCCGAAGCTATTCCAGGTCAGAGATTACGTTCCCGAATACATTTTCAATTTGAAAACTGTGTTCAATTTGAAAACTGTATGGAATCGTATTGAAAACCGTATGCATTGACTCTTCATTGAAAACCGTATGCCAAACAATGCATCCGGTTGCATCTGTTCTGCTTCTTGGTTTTGTCTGTTTTTTTTCCCGTACCCAAAACCGTAGCCTACCACGATTTTTGGTCTGGGGGAAAAACTGTATTAAATCTTATACTTTTTTTTAACATGGGAGTCAATGAGAACCTTGGAGAACCATATGTGCGCACGGTTCCATCTGGTTTGCACCATATATACGGTTTTTGACTTTGAACGTTTTTTTCTTGAAATTTCAAACAAACAAGTGAAACTTTATTCATAAGGGAGTGTTTTTTTCTTAAAAAAAAGGGATGTAACTGGACATAATTTGTAATTTTTTTCAACCATATACGGGTTAAAATTTGCACACACATTTTGTTACAGTTTAGTCTGGTTTTGAGGAATCCGTTTTCATCAAAAACCCTGATACGGGAACTGTATTGCAAAAACGTTGTGTTAACCAGCCTAATTCTTAAAATAATTTTAGCCAGTCAATTACCGTAGGAGAATTCCACAGTGTGTATGAGTCAACGGAACACCCATTCACACCAATGTTAGATTCTTGCAGCAAGTGTTAGATTTCTGAGCTGAATTCCGTGTGAAGATTCCATAGTGTAGACAAAGGCTAAAGGCTATATATTAAACATGTGTAAACCAAACCCAGATTTCACCTACTCACTCCTTTTGTTCTCTGGGAGATAAGCTGCTGCCAGATGTGTCCGACAGTGGTGTTCTCCCTATTCCCAATTCAGAACAACTGCAATCTCAACCAAGCCAAATGGACGTGTGTATGGTAGAATCTAGAGTGATGGTTGATCAGCAGACAACTATCTGCGTCATAGCGGGATGGTCCCGGCGCCTATTCCCAGCCGGGACCCGCGGCTAATAGCGCGCGGCCGCGATCGTTCGGCCACGCACTATTAACCCTTCCGATGCGGCGCTCAAAGCTGAGCGCCGCATCGAAAGTCAAAGTAAATGCTTCCCGGCTGCTCAGTCGGGCTGATCGGGGTCATCGCGATAAAATCGCGATGCCCCGATCAGCTACCCGGAGAGAAGAAGGTCCCTACTTTCTTCCGTCGGTGTCCGGGCTCCGATTGATTGCTCCATGCCTGAGTTACAGGCTGGAGCAATCAACCGCCGATTACACAGCTTGTTGCCAATCAACGGCAAGGCAACAATCTGTGTATGCAATCAGCCATTGCAAGCTCATAGGTCCCTATAGGAGCTAAGAGCTCGCAAAAAAAAGTGTAAAGAAAAAAGTTAACCCTTTCAGGTATTCCCTTCTGAATTAAAAGTTTAAATCACCCGGCATTTCCTAGTCACAAAATAAAACAGTGTAAATAAAAATAAACATATGTGGGACGTTCAATGGCGTACGTGGCACGTTAAATGGCGTACGCGAAAAAAAATTCCAAAGTCCAAAATAGCGCATTTTTGATCACTTTTTATACCACAAAAAAGTGATCAAAAAGTCTGATCAGAACAAAAATGGTACTGCTAAAAACTTCAGATCACGGGGCAAAAAATTAGCCCTCATAGCGCACTGAACACAGAAAAATAAAAAAGTTATACGGCTCAGAATATGACAATTTTAAACGTATAAATTTTCCTGCATGTATTTATGTTTTTTTTTAAGTAATACAAAATCAAACCTATACAAGTAGGGTATCATTTTAACCATATGGACCTACAGAATAAAGATAAGGTGTCATTTTTACTGAACAATGTACTGCGTAGAAACGGAAGCCCCAAAATTTACAAAATGCCCTTTTTTCTTCAAGTTTGTCGCACAATGAATTGTTTTTTTCCGTTTCGATGTGGATTTTTCGGTAAAATGACTAATGTCACTGTAAAGTAGAATTGGTGGCGCAAAAAGTAAGCCATAATACAGATTTTTAGGTGCAAAATTGAAAGGGTTATGATTTTTTAAAGGCAAGGAGGAAAAAACGAAAATGCAAAAACGTGAAATCGCTCAGTCCTTAAGGGGTTAAAGTGCTGCTTTATACAGCAACTCACCAATAACGTCTTCTCTGACCCGCTGGCGGGTCACATGATTTGGTGGGAGGGAAGCAGAACAGCGCTGGCGGGTAACATGATTTGGGGGGGGGTTAAAGAAATACCGTTATATACCGTGGAACCGCCATAAGTTACAAAAATACCGTGATACACATATTTGGTCATACCGTCGAACTCTATCCACAGCCATAGGCAGATACACTCTACCCCCCCTCCCCTTCAGGCCGATACACTCTACACCCCCCCCCCTCAGGCAGATACACTCTACACCCCCCCCCCCCCTCAGGCAGATACACTCCACACCCCCCCTCAGGCAGATACACTCTACACCCTCCCTCAGGCAGATACACTCTACACCCCCCCCCCCCTCTGGCAGATACACTCTACACCCCCCACCCCTCAGGCAGATACACTCTACCCCCCCCCCTCAGGCAGACTCTACACCCCCCCCCCCCCTCAGGCAGATACATTCTACACCCCCCCCCCTCCGGCAGATACACTCTACACCCCCCCCCCCCAGGCAGATACACTCTACACCCCCCCTCAGGCAGATACACTCTAAGCTCCCCCCCTCAGGCAGATACACTCTACACCCCCCCCCCCCCCCTCAGACAGATGCACTCTACACCCCCCTCAGGCAGATACACTCTACACCCCCCCTCTTTCAGGCAAATACACTCCAAACACACCCCTCAGGCAGATACACTCTACACCCCCCCCCCCCTCCCTCCTCAGGCAGATACACTCTACCCTCCCCCCCTCAGGCAGATACACTCTACACCCCCCCTCAGGCAGATACACTCTACACCCCCCCCACCCCCCTCAGGCAGATACACTCTACACCCCCCTCCTCCCTCAGGCAGATACACTCTACACCCCCCCCTCCCCCCTCAGGCAGATACACTCTACACCCCCCTCCCCCCTCAGGCAGATACACTCTACACCCCCCTCCCCCCCTCAGGCAGATACACTCTACACCCCCCCTCAGGCAGATACACTCTACACCCCCCCTCCTCAGGCAGATTCACTCTACACCCCCCCCCCCTTCCCACATTGGGCACGTAGGTGGTCCCGAGGCAGATACCCGCCCCACATTAGGCAGATAGAGATAGGTCCAGATTCCACAGTGACAGGCTGAGGCAGATGTTTCCCCCCCCCCCCCTACATTAGGCAGCCGTAGATAGGTCCACAGGCAGAGTATGTGTAAAATAAAAAAAAGGGACCAGTAATGTACCTTAATCAGCACACGCACGACGAACTTCTTTCTGAGCCTGCTCCTGAGCCTGCCCGATAACGTGACATCTGCGTTGCCAGCGCCGGCAGCGTGATGACGTCCTGCACCGCGCGACCTCCTCTGAGCAGATGACGTCATGACGAAGACGACGAGGAGGGTGATTGACACTGACAACTGACGGGGCCGAGAGGCGGAGCCAGAGCTTACAAGATTCTTTGCTATGCGGCCGCTGCTGCTCTGCATACAAGGGCCTGATACTAGTATCAGGCCCTTGTATGCTAGTGTAGTGTAGAGTGCATTGGGAAGGGCTGCAGGCTGCCCCACCGCACTGCGCCGCAGCCCGCAGCTGCGCTGAATATATAAACATGGGTCAGCCATTGGAGCCTGAGCAATTGGCCAGCCATTGCCGGCCCCAGGGTGAGCGGCCCACCGGGAATTTTCCCGTTATCCCGCTAAGCCAGTCTGGCCCTGACTGGCCCTTACACAGCTATATTATACAATTATTCAGCATAGTACTTTGATACAAAAAAAAGGGAGATTAAAGGGAAAATGTCTCATTTAAAATGCAATGAAATCTACATGCTCAAGCTGGAAATCTCTGCTCATATTGGGCAAAGTAGTCATGTGGGCGGACTTACTCAGTGATTAGCATCTGTGTATTAGTATGCAAAGAAAGAGCTGTCAATCACTGAGTAGGACCACCTGCATGACTACTTAGCCCAGAATGAGCAAACATTTCCATGAAGATATTACAAGGTATCCTGGAACTTTTCCGACAAAACAATATATCAATCTGCTCAACTCCTCCTGCTCTATAACATTCTACCTGCAGATTGGACTGCACCTTCAGTGTAACAGGTTCCCTTTAAGGACTGGACATTTCCTTTAAATAAAGTCATTATGTTTTCATTTCTGAAGCCATTGTCCATACATTTCTCTATAATTATTATTCATGAAAGAGTCCATGTAATCAGCATTCATTATCTATAGTCCATCCCACAACATATAACCTATTTTTGGAAACCATAATGAAAGTGGAATTTAGCATTGATAAGCCTACCTTTTAAGGCCTGGTTTCTGTGTCTTCTGAGGTGACCAGTCAGTATTTGGAAGCTTTATCTATAAAACAAAGAAACGGGGGAACAATGAAATCATACACATTCCCCGTTTGTTCTTGTCTGATAAATGTACAATGAATTTTCGCTTAGAAGAGTGTTTTCCCAGCTCCAATCTCTTTGTGACCCCCAACTGGCAAGATTTTTAGCATATCGCTGCATGAGACCAATTTGCATATACTCATCCTTAATTACATTTAAATGGAGATGATTTGCAGGTGGCTTGGTTATAAAGAGAATCTGATATGTAACAGAAAGGATTTGTATCGTGGATAACAAGAGACTGGAAGACACTTTTTTTTCCTTTTTTCTTTTTTTCTTTTTTACAGCAACCGTCTTATTTTAAGTAACAGGAGTCATCCTGTGTTTGCAGATAATCTGTCCTCTACACAGGGAGTCTCAAGTTTGTTGACTGCTTATAATGCTTCTATTCCTGGAGTAAGCAAAGGGACTGGCTATCTCAATGATTGATCAAAACAGAAAGGTTTATTTAAAGCAAATGTGTCACTGTACGGATGAAAGCTGTACAGTTTCAACCCATAAATAGATCTCTAAAGTTCCAATATAAGAGCTGCTATTGAAAAGATCTGAGAGGGGTCACATAACATATTTCCTTGCTACTTGACTCCTCAAGGGCGGGGCTTGCTTATTGCTATATCTACTTGGTTCACTATTTTAAATTTCATAGCAGTGTATAAATAAATCAATCAATACTGGGACTAATATATACATTTGTGCTACCTACGGACTACAGGAAATGAGAATTTTTCATACATATATGCTTAACTCTTCCTGCTCTATAACTAGTATTGGGCACAAATATTTGCATTTCAAATTTTTATTGTGAATATCGCAAATTCCTGAATATAGCGAATATATTTGCTATATATTCGAAATTACGAATATTCACTTTTATTCGCATATTCCTTCTTTTCACTTGTGGGCCAATTAGAATTATGCAAATACACTTGTCAGAGGTTATCAACAACATACCTAGCAACCAATAGTAAAGTTGTCCACCCCCTCACTGTTTTCTTCCTCGAATATGCGAATATGCAAATATTTGCATATGCGAATATAACGAATACACGAAATTCACGAATATAAGACGAATATTCGTCTATATATTCGCAAAATATTGCAAATTCAAATATGGGCAATGCCGCACATCACTATCTGTAACACAGCGTGCCTTCAACTGTTGCAAAACTTCAACTCCCAGCATGCTGGGAGTTGCAGTTTTGCAACAGCTTGAGACACACTGTTTGGAATACATTGCTATAACATGATGCTGATAGATTAGATAGCCTTTTCCTAGTGACAGGTTTCCTTTAAAAAGACTCTGCAATGACAAATCTACAGGGTGGGCCATTTATATGGATACACCTTAATAAAATGGGAATGGTTGGTGATATTAAGTTCCTGTTTGTGGCACATTAGTATATGTGAGGGGGGAAACTTTTCAAGATGGGTGGTGACCATGGCGGCCATTTTGAAGTCGGACATTTTGAATCCAACTTTTGTTTTTTCAATAGGAAGAGGGTCATGTGACGCATCAAACTTATTGGGAATTTCACAAGAAAAACAATGATGTGCTTGGTTTTAATGTAACTTTATTCTTTTATGAGTTATTTACAAGTTTCTGACCACTTATAAAATGTGTTCAATGTGCTGCCCACTTGTTGGATTGTCAATGCAACCCTCTTCTCCCACTCTTCACACACTGATACCACAGGAGAAATGCTAGCACAGGCTTCCAGTATCCGTAGTTTCAGGTGCTGCAGAATGGGCAAAACATAAATTGGAACAGGACCCTCAGTTTACGGAGAAGATTTTGTTCAGTGATGAGGCAAACTTTTATGTGAATGGTGAAGTTAACAAACAAAACCACCACTATTGGTCTGACACTAACCCATATTGGATAGATCCCTCCAAGACAGTTGGAACACAAAAATGGATGGTATGGTGTGGTATATGGGGTACAAAGATAGTGGGGCCATTCTTCATCAATGGAAACCTCAAGGCCAGTGGATATGTGAAATTGCTACATGATGATGTGTTTCCCTCTTTATGCACTGGAGCTGGCACGTTCCTTGAGTTTTTCCAGCAAGATGGTGCATCACCACATTATGGGTGTCAGGTCCGAGCATTCCTAGATGAACAGTTTCCTGGAAAGTGGATTGGTCGTCGTGGGCCTGTTGAATGGCCCCCAAGGTCTCCTGATCTGACCCCCTTAGACTTTTATCTTTGGGGTCATCTGAAGGCAATTGTCTATGCTGTGAAGATACGAGATGTGCAGCACCTGAAACTACGGATACTAGAAGCTTGTGCAAGCATTTCTCCTGCGGTGTTGCTATCAGTGTGTGAATAGTGGGAGAAGAGGGTTGCATTGACAATCCGACACAATGGACAGCACATTGAACACATTGTATAAGTGGTCAGAAACTTGTAAATAACTCGTGAAAGAATAAAGAATAAAGAATAAAGTTACGTTAAAACCACACCATTGTTTTTCTTGTGAAATTCCCAATAAGTTTGATGTGTCACATGACCCTCTTCCTATTGAAAAAACTAAAGTTGGATTCAAAATGTCCGACTTCAAAATGGCCACCATGGTCACCACCCATCTTGAAAAGTTTCCCCCCTCACATATACTAATGTGCCACAAACAGGGAGTTAATATCACCAACCATTCCCATTTTGTTAAGGTGTATCCATATAAATGGCCCACCCTGTAGTTTAAACATAACTTTCAATTCTTAAAGGGGTATTCCAGGCAAAAACCTTTTATATATATATATCAACTGGCTCCGGAAAGTTAAACAGATTTGTAAATTACTTCTATTAAAAAATCTTAATCCTTCCAATAGTTATTAGCTTCTGAAGTTTTCTGTCTAACTGCTCAATGATGATGTCACGTCCCGGGAGCTGTGCATGATGGGAAAATATCCCCATAGGAGCTGGACCGCTCCCGGGACGTGAGTAATCAGAAAGCAGTTAGACAGAAAACAGCAACTCAACTTCAGAAGCTAATAACTATTGGAAGGATTAACATTTTTTAATAGAAGTAATTTACAAATCTGTTTAACTTTCCGGAGCCAGTTGATATATAAAAAAAAAAAAGTTTTGGCCTGGAATACCCCTTTAAGATGCTGAAGATGCAAATGAGTCAACTAAGACATTTTATGTTTTTTTTATGTTCATACAAACTGTATAGCACATTTGTAACACTTAAAATAATACATAATAATTATTATTATTATTATTATTGAACATTCAGTTTCTGTGAAGCAACAAAATGGTATCTTTCTTTACTGAAGAAAAGCATTAGAAATTTTTTTTTACTTCAAAACAATGAATGTCAACATCTCAAACATAAAGTATAGAAAAGAAGGTGGAGAAACACATTAAAGGGGTTATCCATGAATTGAAAAATAGAGATCATTTCTTTAAAAAAAAATGTTCCATGTCTGTCCCCAGGTTGTGTGTGGTATTACAATCACTTCAATGGAACTGAGGTGAAAAACCACACCAAACCTGGAGACAGACGGGGACCAGTTTTTGAAAGAAACTGGTTCTGTTTTTCGATTCCTGGATAAGCCCTTTACAAACGGACTAACGTGTTTTGGAACTGCAGAGGTCCTTACTCATAGCCTGAGCAAATCATGCTCATCTATATACCTACATCCTAATACCTTTACAGGAAGAGGTGAAGCTATATGTTCTGACTTTTAATATCGATGCACATTAATCAGCAATCTTCACACATAAAAACAATGTATCCTTATAAGACAAAAGAAACAGCATAATTAATAATGCAAAATTAAATCAGTCTTTTTATTTATTCCTTTACATTGTGTACTATCTAAGAGGTAAATCCATAGAGTTTTCACATTATGCAGAGTTTGCACTTGTTCCCCACCCCCTCTCTAGGTCTTAACCCTCTTAATTCCTGGAAAAAAAATAGTAAAGTATCACCATGGTCTACTGTGAAAAAATGCTTAGACATATTAGATATATTATTACTCAAAGGGCTTTCAGACTGACAAACATGTCCCTGTATCCTATTTCAGTTGTTGTACCATGTCATTGAGAACAGAGCCCCTTCATCAGGTATCATATATAGATGCAGCTATGATCATACTGGGAATGTCTGCTGGGAGACAGAGGGAACTGCTCCATTCAGTATATGGACACGGATAACATACAGGGTAAATTACTAATAAAATGGAAATTATATAGAGATGCAGATATTAGAGGAGTAAGAGCATGCTACAGTGGCTTAGTGGTTAAAATCCTACCAAGGACAACATCTGCAAGCAGAGGCGGCTCTAGACTTTTTGAGGCTTTAGGCGAAAATAAATCTGAGGCCCCCCAAGCGCAATAAAAAGAAGATGGAGCACTTCATTATGATGCCCCCCCCCACAGTTCCCCCACATTAGGTGCAATATAATTCCCCCACATTAGGTTGTAGTTCCCCCAGATTAGGTGCAGTATAAGTCCCCGCACATTAGGTTGGCAGTACAGTTCCCCGCACATTAGATGTGCAGTACAGTTCCCCCACATTAGGTGTTCAGTACAGTTCACCCACATTAGGTGTGCAGTAAAGTTCCTCTACATTAGGTGTGCAATACAGTTCCCCCACATTAGGTGTGCAGTACAGTTTCCCCACAGCAGTAAAGTTCCTCAACATTAGGTGTGCAATACAGTTCCCCCACTTTAGATGTGCAGTACAGTTTCCCCACATTAGGTGTGCAGTAAAGTTCCTCAACATTAGGTGTGCAGTACAGTTTCCCCACATTTGGTGTGCAGTATAGTTCCCCACATTAGGTGCAATATAGTTCCCCGCATTAGGGGTGCAGTACAGTTCCCCACATTAGGTGCAGTACAGTTCCCCCACATTAGGTGCAGTATAGTTCCCCCATATTAGGTACAGTATAGTTCCCCCACATTAGGTGCAGTGTAGTTCCCCACATTAGGTGCAGTACAGTTCCCCCACAGACATACAGCCTTCAGCCATAAACAGTGTATGGCTGGAGGCTGTATGTCTGTTTACTGCCCCACTTCAGTATTCCGACCACCGCTTTGGGGTCACGATCTAGGTCATGGTAGTAGGTCCTGGGACCGGAGGAGAGGTGGTCGTTACACTGAAGATGACGTGCCGCTGGTGACTTACCATGCGCGCGCGTCCTCCTCACTGCTCCGCTCTGCTCTTCTATGGGCGCACGCACGGGACGTCCCTGCATGCGTTACCTCCCGGCAGCCCCTGCATTTTTAAAGTAAATGCGGGGCTGCAGAGAGGTTACCGGGGCATCCTTGTGTCCTGAAAAGATTTTAGCGCGAAGCCTTAGGCGGCTGCCTAAATCACCTAATTAGAGAGCCGCCTCTGTCTGCAAGGAGTTTGTACGTTCTCCTTGGGTTTCCTGGTACTCCAGTTTCCTCCTTGAGAGCCCTAATAGGGATATTGACACCCAATTGAGCTATTAATACATGTGTGTGTGTGTGTATGCATATATATATATATATATATTATATATTATCACTGTTATTATAATTTCTAATAAAATGGAAATGAAAGAGATAGAGATAAACAAATTTAGGCGGCTGCCTAAATCACCTAATTAGAGAGCCGCCTCTGTCTGCAAGGAGTTTGTACGTTCTCCTTGGGTTTCCTGGTACTCCAGTTTCCTTCTTGAGAGCCCTAATGGGGATATTGACACCCAATTGAGCTATTAATACATGTGTGTGTGTGTATGCATATATATATATATATTATATATTATCACTGTTATTATAATTTCTAATAAAATGGAAATGAAAGAGATAGAGATAAACAAATTTGAGAGTTAGGATTTTTATTTTTTTTATTTATTGTTTGCTTATCAATTATTCCAAGAAGAAATCCATTTTCTCATTGAGAATCTCTGGCACATGTCCTGTCTCTCCATGAAATCCATCACGCTTTATTAAATGACACTAACATCATCCAATTAACAACTTCACTACATACTGCTCACAATATTACAACACTCACTGTCACCTGCATGAGCACCATATGCCTATATTCACCATTAAATTGATTTAGGCTTTCCATTCATTTGACATGTCAGACAACGGGTTTAAGGCAAATATCCAGGCAATATGACGTAACCCCATCACTGCTCTATTTGGCGATGAGGTTTCTACAGTACAAATTCCCTATTGATCCTACTATCATTGATTACATTCCCTTTTAACATGATTATTAGTATTGTGTGTTTACCAAGTACATTGGAAATCTGCACACTGTATCCACAATACTCTCGCCGTAATTGCGTTTACTTTCTACTTTAAATGATGAGTCAAAGCAGTAACATGATGTTCCAAATTGCCTTTTACGGCAAATAATGCATTTGTAAATGAATGCAAGTATTTCTTTCAGGGTGCTGGAAAAAAATGGATGGCTTTCTGTGTTACTTGACAACCATTAATTCTGATTCATGGGATTTTATATCTGCACAAAAAAAATATACTGGGTAATGAAAGACTTCCTATGATAAATAATACAATGCTGCCATCTGGTGGACAGATAACACATGCACGTAGCGTTAGTCGAATTTTAAGTGGTCAGTAAATTGGATACAGAGTATTTTATTAAATTACACGGATTCTTCCCACACAGTCCAATTAACAACTTCTTCACAACTGCTGCAAAAAATAACCCTGCTAATTATGTTAAGGGATAATTTGCTGTCACCCATATGGGCACCATATGCTGAGAAATTACAAAATAAGCATATCGGAGCATCTAATAATATTTAGAAATACACACTTTTAAAATAATACTTTAATTCAATGCCCTACTGATATGTAATTTAGAACATGCTCAAATGATAAAGTGTACCTCCGACTTAAAAGGGGTTATCCAGGATTGGAAAACAGAGCTTTTTTCTTACAAAAACAGCACCACACTTGTCCTCAGGTTGTGTGTGGTATTGCAGCTCTGTTCAATTGAATTGAATGGAGCCAAGATGTAATACCACATTCAACCTGAGTACAGATGTGGTGCTATGTTTTTCTATTCCTGGATAACTAAGCTTTCTATAAATTATAGTACCAGTGACTATAGGGAACTTAACTCTTTCTCCATTTATCCCAGTGATGTCCTACATTGCTTCCTGCCTCTTTAAATTGTACCTGTCATATCAATAAACCTCTAAAATGTCATAAGTTGAGATTGGTGGGGTGAGTTTGCTAAGGCCCCAACTGATCAGTAGAATGAAGGGGCAGAAGCACACGGTTGAGCAGTGTGTCCCTTAGTTTCTGCACGGATCTCCTTGGAAGGCTGAGCCAGCTGCATACAGGTTTGCAGAAAGTCTCATAGATTTTTATTGAATCCATACAGTACTGGCTCAGCTTTCTAAGGGAATCGAAGCAAAAAGGAAGGGGGCCAGTACTCAGCTGATCTCTTCTGCTCCTTTTTTTGAGCGATCGGTGGGAGTCTCAGCACTGGGAACCTCACCAATCCCAACTTCTGACAATTTGTTTAAAGGACAGGTATATGTAAAAGGGGTGTTGCAGCACATTGTAAAAAAATATTATGCTGCTAGGAGAAGGTAAAAAAAAATTTGAAAAAAAGCCATACTTACCTATCCCCCAATTCCACACAGCTCCTTCCGGTTCCCCTGTTTCTACCTGTTTCTGTGACAAGTGTTCAGCACAGTACCTGCTGGCTCATCCAATCACTGGCCCAGACAGGACACGCTGCATGAATGATCGCCGCCATGGCAACACCTGAGCCAGAAGTATGAGAAGGAGCACATAGGAGGGGTCCGAGTGGGCATAGCGGGGCTCCTAGAGATACAGTCACGTCCCCTTCCATCAGTGTGCTAAAAAGCTAATTTGCATATTAAGCAAAAAAAAAGTTTCCCAGACAAAGCACAGCAAGATAATAAAGGTAGTGTTCATTACACAAAATGATGTCTTCTGTTCAGCAATACCAGCTGTTTCATTTTGCCAAAGCTGGTGATAAACTCCCTTTAAAATTAGTCCTAGCCTCTACAAAGAGCATCTCTCAATAGACATTATGTAATGCATCATTTCTGGTGGTGCCGCAGGGAATTGAATACTTGCTGCCAGGTTACCTCACAAATGACAGCTGATCATTTGGGAATCGGAACATTCGCAAAGCCTGAGATCAACTTATCATCAGCGAATCATTATAGCAAAAAGGGATTGTCCGAAGCGTAGAATGATTCCGTAATTGAATTTCATCAGACATTGAGCTAGGCTGGGTGTCACCAGAAGATGTAGCGGTGGAGATCAAGTAATGTCACCAGCAATGCTAGTACCATGTACTGATTGATAGACACTACTAATTCCACCACATGATGGTGCAATAGACCCCGGTGTTGGTAATGTGGATAAAACAAGTATATTTTTGCACTCACTGACCACTTTATTAGGTACACCTTGCTAGTATCGGGTTGGCCCCCCTCTTGCCTTCATTCTTTGTGTCATATTTTCTACAAGATGCTGAAAACATTCCTCAGAGATTTTACTCCATTAGGAGTAACACAGTTGGCATAACACAGTTGCTGCAGATTTGTTGGTTACACATCCATGATGCAAATCTTCCATTCCACCATACATCAATGGATCTACTGGATTGAGATCTGGAGACGGCAGAGGCCATGGGATCTCATTGTCATGTATGAGATGGGAGCTGTGTGATATGGTGTATTATAATACTGGAAGTAGCCATCACAAGATGTGTACATTGTGGTCATAAAGGGATGGACATGGTCAGCAACAATACTCAGGTAGGCTGTTGCATTTAAATGATGTTTAATTGATACTAAGGGGCCCAAAGTGTGCCAAGAAAATGTCCCCCACACCATAACACCACCAGCTGCACTAGCCTAAACAGTTGATAGAAGGCAGGGTGGATCCATACTTACATGTTGTTTATGCCAAATTCTGAACATTCCACCTGAAAGTCATAGCTGGAATCAACACTTATCAGACCAGACATTGTTCTACCAGTCTTCCATTGTTCAATTTTCCTAAGCCTGTGTGAATTGTAACCTCAGTTTCCTGTTCTTAGCTGACAGTTGTGGGACCAGCTGTGGTCTTTGGCTTTTGTAGCCCATCTGCCTTAAATGGGCACTGTCATTAAAACTAATTTCATCTTTCTAGTTTCTGTCATGTAGTTTGTTTAAAAAAAATGATGTTTTCTATGTTGTATTTGTGTTTAAAAAAGCTGCCACCAGGTGTCTCCCTACTTATCCAGAGCACATTTGCCCCCATGTTTTGCACAGACTTTGGACTCCTGCTGGCCTGGCAGAAGTTCAAAATCAGGAAATGCAGTCTGGAGTGCTAAGGGGGGCTGTGTGCAGCCTTAACCAATCATAGCTTATCTCACACTGAACTGCTCTGGGCTGTGTGTAGCAGAGTAAGGGAAAAAGTTCTCCCCTGTATGGCTTCAGATGATGTCACGCCTGCTGGCTAACGCCCCTTCCCAGTCTGTGAATCTGACTGAGACTGAACAGAAAATACAGAGAAATATCAAGGTAGAAACAAAAAAATTATTATAAAAATAAAGGCAGAAGGTGGTTTATCATGATGGGGGCAGTGAAGTGTGAGGATTATAAAATGTAACATTTAATAAGATCATAACAGGTACTCTTTAAGGTTTGACCTGTTGTGCATTCAGAGATGGTATTCTGAATACATCGGTTGTAACAAGTGCTTATTTGAATTACGGTACTGTTTCTATTATCTCAAACCAGTCTGTTCATTCTCATCGGACCACTGAGATTTACATCCACACATATGCCACTCACTGGATATTTTAACTTTTTCGGACCATTCTCTGTAAACCCTGAAGATGACTGTTTGAGAAAATCCCAGTTGTCCAGCAGTTTCTGAAATACTCAGACCAGCCCATCTGGCACCAAGAACCATGCCACATTCAAAGTCAATTTAATTGCCATTCTTCCCTATTCTATTGCATTGTTTGCAAGGTTGAAAAAAAGGCAATCATACAGCAAGAATAAACTAACATTCTGATGCACAGTTTGAGCTTCAGCAACTTGTCTTGACCATGGCTACATGCCTAAACGCATTGAGCCCTGATTTACTAAGAGTGGAGTGTAGTTTTCTTTGTGGGTTTTGATTCCCAACAGGTATTTTTCCATGGTATGTACTAATGTTTCCCTACATTCTGCACTTTTCCCTACGTTTTTCTTTTTTTTCTTACACATGTTCTGATCTGTCTGGTTTTCCTCTGCTGAAATCCACCACATTTTCTGTGGAAACCTTAGTAAATATGTTGGGATTTTTACAAAAAGGCAGAGACACGTCCCCTTTTCAGTGACCACGCCCCTTTTTCAGACTTTTTTTTTGCGTAAAATGGAGAATTGGTTGGGTATTTACATTTTTGGTGCAACTTCTGGCGCAGACACAATTCGTGGCGCAATGCGCCAAATTCCAGGGCACAACCTGTCAAAACAGGTTCGGTTTACAACAGTTAATTAGGGCCCTTGATTTGCTACCATGTGATTGGCTGGTTAGCCAGTTGTGTTAACATGCAATTGAATAAAGTGGCCAGCGTGTGTAAATGTTTTTTTTATATGTGGTTTTATACCGCTGGTTATGGTTTTGTCTCCTTGCCGGATGACTGAATGGTTGATACCTCATTAGTCCTGGAGTCTGAGAGTTGGGAATTCCACATAAGACGAAAGTGCTAAAATGGCATAAGAAAGGGGAAAATATTGCTATGCAGTCTAGAAGCTTCAAACCACAATACAAAACGCAGAACCTCTATATTATATTCCAGAGCATAAGACAGCTAATTCCATAGAAATCCAATATGTCCAACGAAATATATTCCCCATACAGCATCTAACAAGTGCTCTTGCAGTAGTGTGTAGAATTTTGCATGACTGTGACAACCACTCTATTAGCATTGATCACTCTCCTCTATGTTATATTATTATGCTAATACATATGTTCACTTTTCTTTGCCAACGTACATTCTACATGGGGCTCTTTAGTTGCATTTGTATGGGTATTTACTCCGGACACATACTGTAAGTGGTGCTCATTATAACATACATAACATGACCGGCTTTGAAGATCTTTCCACTGCTAGTGACTAATGTTACATGAGGGGCAGATGAATTCTCACTACGTCCCTCCACACTTCTGCAAGTAACATCTGTATGAATAATATATGGCCATTGGGCTGTCTGTTACTTTCACGCCTGTCTTGGATCCTTTATATCTTGTCACTTTATAATTACACGGAAAACCCTTTTAAGGACTATTGTCAGATTCATTCATATCAGGTATGTGAACTGATGAGATGTTATAAATGTGTAATAACCTTCCTGTGATGGGTCCTACAGGCTACGACTATCTGGCGTATGCAGAAACCATCAAAGAGCCTTCTACCCTACAGTACAAAATACCTGAAAATAGAAGTTCTTGAGTTATCCTCATGCATGAAGTCTCCTAAGACCCCTTTTAGTAATTCCATGCCTTCTATTACTAAAAGCAGACAGTACAAAGTCCTTAGAGGTTTCACCCCCCTTTTTCCAGATCCTGATCGTTACATAAACCTATGTAGTCACAATCCCCTCTGTTCACCTTCTCCTGTTGTCCTGCTGGGTTCACATGCTATCATTTCATCCCAAGAAGATAACTGGGTCACTGTGCAGGTGCTGGCAGATCAGCGTAAGATGATGGGAATCCAAGACATCAGGCTTCTCGCTTCATTGGGACTTTATTAATCCTATGATGCATTTCGGCATCAGATGCATTCATCAGATATAAAGAATAATGCAACAAGATGTCTTAGTACAGAGACTCATAAACACATTTTATTGTACACTGCTCCAAAAAATAAAGGGAACACTAAGATAACACATCCTAGATCGGAATGAATGAACTAATCGTATGAAATACTTTCGTCTTTACATAGGTGAATGTGCTGACAACAAAATCACACAAAAATTATCAATGGAAATCAAATTTATCAACCCATGGAGGTCTGGATATGGAGTCACACTCAAAATCAAAGTGGAAAACCACACTATAGGCTGATCCAACTTTGATGTAATGTCCTTAAAACAAGTCAGAACGAGGCTCAGTAGTGTGTGGCCTCCACGTGCCCGTATGACTTCCCTACAATGCCTGGGAATGTAGTGGTCTTGCTGCTGGGTTTTTGCCCTCCTATAGCCTCCTCCATGTCTCCTGATGTACTGGCCTATCTCCTGGTAGCGCCTCCATGCTCTGGACACTACGCTGACAGACACAGCAAAACTTCTTGCCACAGCTCACATTGATGTGCCATCCTGGATGAGCTGCACTACCTGAGCCACTTGTGTGGGTTGTAGACTCCATCTCATGCTAATACTAGAGTGAAAGCACTGCCAGCATTCAAAAGTGACCAAAACATCAACTTGTGGGGGTTGCAGACTCCATCTCATGCTACCACTAGAGTGAAAGCACAACAAGCATTCAAAAGTGACCAAAACATCAGCCAGTAAGCATAGGAACTGAGAAGTGGTCTGTGGTCACCACCTGCAAAACCACTCCTTTATTGGGGGTGTCTTGCTAATTGCCTATAATTTCCACCTGTTGTCTGTTCCATTTGCACAACAGCATGTAAAATTGATTGTCAATCAGCGTTGCTTCCTGAGTGGACAGTGTGATTTCACAGAAGTGTGATTGACTTGGAGTAACATTGTGTTGTTTAAGTGGTCCCTTTATTTTTTTGAGCAGTGTATTAATAAATCTGCTGTTGTAACTGTGAGAATATGTTTTATACCTGTGACAATTTTTACATTTCCTCTCTTTTACTGAACCATACATTTTTATTTGTTTTGAGGTTGTGCACATATATTTCATTTTGTATACCTGTAGGTTTGTACTGATTTGAAATTTTAAGAGTCTGAATGTTTCTTCTCGGATTACCTTTATTCTACACAGTCCTGCAAGTGCCCAAAAAGAGTCCCATTTTTCTTTACAGAATGATCCATTTACTGCCGATCTACAATCCCCACCAACCATACATATTTAAAGTGGTACTCCGCCCCTAGATATCTTATCCCCTATCCAAAGGATAGGGGATAAGAAGTCTGATCGCGGGGGTCCCGCCGCTGGGGACCTTGGGATGTCGGCTGTGGTACCCCAGACATCCAGTGCAGTGAGCAAACTCCGCTCCATACCAGATGACTGGCGATGTGAGGCAGAGGCTCGTGACACCACAGTCATGCCCCGCTCATGATGTCACAGCCATGCCCCCTCAATGCAAGTCTATGGGAGGGGGCGTGATGGCCGTCAAGCCCTCTCCCATAGACTTGTATTGGGGGGGTGCGGCCGTGACGTCACGAGCCTCCGGCGCTGCACCCAATGCTCTAAACGAATGCCGGGTGCAGTAGGGAGATTGTGTGGGTCCCGCCACTCCCTTTGGATAGGGGACAAGATGTCTAGGGGCGGAGTACCCCTTTAAGCTCTGAGCACTTTGTGGCTGGAATATT
The DNA here is from genome assembly GCF_029499605.1 of Hyla sarda. Taxonomy (NCBI): domain Eukaryota; kingdom Metazoa; phylum Chordata; class Amphibia; order Anura; family Hylidae; genus Hyla; species Hyla sarda. Next base: position 370,948,749 of record NC_079192.1, on the reverse strand, counting down.
TTACCGCAGTAGATTGATGAGCAATGTTAATACATAAAAATGTATAAGTTTCCATTCACATATTTCTCTTCCTTGCTAGTGTCACAATTGATCTGCCTCAGAAAGACATGTATAACTTGAAAAACATCCACTGAAAATTAAAGTTCTGCTAGGATATAGAAAGGATAGGGGCATGAGCCCCAAGGTAAGTATAACAATGTTTCTTGCATAAACTGATAAAACTAGTAAATCCTTCTATATAACAGCAGGTGTTGTGGGACGAATCCAATTCCTTTCCATATATAGGGCATATATTAAGACATACATTGGCAATGTATTGACAAGGGTTGTCATTACACATGTCACATATGCAAACATATGCTATAACACTTGTCAGTATACGGCCAACGTACAGCATGTCTTAACATATGTCTTTATATTAAAAGCTTTTTTATAGTACACCATTGGCCAAAACTGAACAATTCCATGTATGGTCTGGTGGGCTATGTACTAGTGATTTGTAAAGAAGTAGACCTTTGTTCTTGTTTTGTGCATCTTATGCCCCTTCTAATGCACCCCAAGAACTTATTTGCCCTGGCACCAGCTGCCTGACTCCAGTTATAACAGTCAATTTGTATTTTCATCCGTTTTACCCAATGTTTTCCCATTTAGTAAGTGATCTAGGCATGGATATTCTTTTTACATATGTATAACCTTACATTTATCGGTATTAAACCTCATTTGCAACTTCTCAGCCCAAAACCTAACCTATCCTGATCCATTTGTAACATAACATTGGCCTCCTTTGTGTAAGTTACTTTATGCAGTTTAGTATACAATCATCTGCAAAAACGTATGCATTACTCTGCAACGATTGCTCTACAAAGTCATTTATTAAATATACTAAGGAGAATGGGGCTGAATTCCAACCACTGTGGACCCCTATTAGCAACCGTGACGCAATCTAAGTACATACCACTAATAACCACTAAGACAGTTATTACTCCAGTCCGAGCATTCTCATTTTAGAAATGTACCTTTTATGTGGCTTTAGAAAGCCAAAGATGCACAATATCCAACAACTCCCCAGACCACATGCATAATTGTACAGAAACTACAAATATTTCCTAGAATTGTGAGGCATAATAATTATTATGGGTAGCAAGAGACAGAGAGCCAGCCCAGTAGTGTGATAGTAGTCTTTTATGATGAGGTTAGCTGTATTGGCAAAAGGACGTGTGGTACGGCAGTGTCGGGGGTGCACTTACATGGAAAAAATAGTGCATGACATAGGAGGAAGAAAGAAATGTCGCACTCACCCTGTTTAATGCCAAAGAAAGATAGCTTTATTCCATCATGTACAATACAAAGAGGATAACCCGTGAAATGGGACCATCGTTCCACAAGCTCAGCTGAGCTCCAGTTTTCTTTCTCTTGACCCGAACCCTCGTTCCTGATGTACATGATGGAATAAAGCTATCTTTCTTTGGCATTAAACCAGGTGAGTGCCACATTTCTTCTTCCTCCTATAATAATTAGTATAATTTGGTTGGCTCTCTAGCTGGTGTGTTAGGTTCAAGAACCAGGAATATCAGGATGAACAGTCTACCCAGATATGGGAATGTTGGATTGAACAGAAATAGGCACAAGAAAGAGGAGACACCAGAGCTTTTAGCCTTAGCTGTCATAGTGGGGAATAATAGCAGATGTTCCACAGGGTTAAACATCTTAACCTCAGGAATTATAAGGCAGCGTTCCCCAACCTGTGGCTCTCCCGCCATAGTGACTCCCAGAATGCCCAGAGAGCCTTTAGGGAATGCTTGGAGCTGTTAGGGAAAAGTGATATAAGAGAACAAAGTGATAAGAAGTAATAGTTACAGCTTTTAATTATATCTGAACCGAAGCATTTGGCGCCCACTATCTCACTATGGGGCACCGGCTAATCAAACATTTCTATATCAATCAATGAGATAAATATCATTTCCTGGCAAATTATATTCTGGGGGCTAAATCATCAAAGTCTTGAAAGTGTCTAGAAAGTTGATGAGTCAGTCGCCTAATAAAACCTCATTTGGGCTGATATCATCTCATGAGAGAAGTTGCTTTATTAACATAGGAAAGTACCAGTTACATAGCTAAAGAAAAGTTCAATGGTTTTATGGTTTTATTCTAGGGAAAGGCTGCTTCAGAAACTAGAGATAAGGCTCGTTTAAAGGAACTTTACAAATCACAAAGAATGGAGGCCCTATTTAAAAAAAAAAAAACAGAAAGAAGCAATGGTGAGGTCGGGAAATGAGGTTAGGCTATAAGGACATGATATGAGGACAATTGCACCAATGCTGCTTGTCCACTCCCACAAGGTTTAGGTAGGAAGACTAGGTAATACCAAATACTTTGCTAGTTGTTTGTTTTACAAATCACAAAATATTTCATTTAAAAGTCTAACAGCATATTTGACTTTGTTGTCTTTGACAATTATCAGTGCCGCTTCCATTTTTCCAGCAACAACTGGTGAATCTGTCACCGCCAGTGCCAAGATCTATAAAATATATAGACTCATATAGCTAAGTGTATGGAGCCAGCTCACCTAGCGTTCCTATCTTCCAATGGCTGGAAGTTGTCCCACTTCAGGAGGGTACAAGCAGGTGGATGGCTGGGAGTATACAGTGGTATTTCATCAAGTAAAGTCATCCATCTCCCAATGTCTTTAAAAATGTCTTACATTATTTATTCCGTACAAAAACAGGTTAAAAATAGGCCGGCTAGTTCAAACACTGACGCATTTCAGCTACTCAGGTCTTACTTATGGCTCAAACGTTATTGGACGAAAAGTGTCTTTGCATGGATTAAGTAGAGTCATACAGTTTTAATGATATTGGGAGCTGGGTCAACTCATTCGTTAAAATAGTTATAAAAGTTATAAAATATAATAATATAAAAAAGTGGTAAGAACTAATATTAATAGTATAGCAGTTACTGTATGCAAGTGACAATGTGTTTTATTATACATATGTCTTGGAGTTAGTAATGTGTTGCTTCAATTATATTGTTTGTTATCAAATATATAGTATAATGTTTCAGCCCCTGTCATTCAGAAACACTGGCCCTCATTTACTAAGCTAAAACTGACTCGTTTTTGTCGGGTTATTCTGGCGCATAGCATCTGCAGCATGTCTGCGCCAAGAAAATCTGGCAAGCCCGACATTGCTTTGTGAAATGCTTGGAAAGGGGGCGTGGTCTTTACTACGAGGGTGTGGTCCACCCAAAAGGGCGGGTGGTATCACAACCTGATGTATTTTCCATTGAATTCACTGAAATTCCTGTTAATAAATGGCTGGAAATTTCCACCGAGAAATAGCTGGTCAGAAAATGTTCCCGACTTGTAAATCTGTAAATCCCCATAGTAAATAGAGTGGAATCCTGCAAGTCAAAAACTTGTAAAAACACTAGTAAAAACCCAACACTCTTAGTAAATAAGGGCCGCTGTGTGCTAACTAAGATGTATCACATGATGATGTGCAAAAATATGTGTGACCACATATTTATCATGTTATGTTCTAGCCACTATTTTCCCTTTAATGAAATTTGTGGGACTACTCCTTCCACTATACTAAATAAAGTTCTGTTTTAACCATTTAGTCCACATTGGACACAAAATATTACACTGCTGAACTGTTTAATCTATCAGATCAAGGGGTGAGGTAAGGGACACAGGTATAAATGGTTCCTTGAATGGTGGATTAAAGGGGTTCTCTGGTGCTTACACATCTTATCCCTTATCGAAAGGGTAGGGGATAAGATGCCTGATTGCGGGAATCCCGCAGCTGGGGACCCCTGGGATCATGCACGCGGCACCCCGTTTGTAATCAGTCCCCGGAGCGTGTTCGCTCCGGGTCTGATTACGGGCGATCACCGGGCTGGCGGCATGTGACATCACGCCTCCGCCCCGTGTGACTTCACGCTCCGCCCCTCAATGCAAGCCTACGGTAGGGGGCGTGATAGCTATCACGCCCCCTCCCGTTGGCCTGCATTGAGGGGCGGAGCATGACGCCACACGCCGCCGGTCCTGTAGTCACCCGTAATCAGACCCGGAGCGAACATGCTCCGGGGACTGATTACAAACGGGGTGCCGCGTGCATGATCACGGGGGTCCCCAGCTGCGGGATTCCCGCGATCAGGCATCTTATCCCCTATCCTTTGGATAGGGAATAAGATGTGTAAGCACCGGAGAACCCCTTTAACAGTACCCCATGAATCACAACACTATGAACATCCTATAGATGCATTTTGTTAAATGAAAGTGACAGATTCCCTTTAAGACTTGAAGTTAAATTCTACTTAGTTGATATAGGCGACAGCCTTGATAAATGTATCCTCAGGTCCCCCACCACATCCTGAACTCATCCCCTCCTAAAATCTCAGTTTCCCCCTTCTTGCTGTTCATCATACTGACTGAACATTTATTGAACTGGAACTCGCCTTATCCTATAGATGCACCATGTAATTGCCTACTCCTGTTTTCTGTTTCTGTACAATAGCAAAGTAAGGAAAGAAAAATGTTTTTCCATTCTGTCCAAGGGGTCTAAGTCAGGTCCATTAGAATTACATGCTGCAGAGCAAGACCTTTTGTTGTGCTGTCAGCTGTGGTGGTATAGCTCAATATCAGAATGACCATGGGTAATAAAGCCCATGGCTGCCCAAATGACTACATATATGAAGATTAAACAGTTCAGCAGTTTAATATTTTGTGTTCAATGTGTACTTTATGGTTAAAGGGGTACTCCGGTGGAAAACTTTTTTTTTTTAATCAACTGGTGCCAGAAAGTTAAACAGATTTGTAAATTAATTCTATTAAAAAATCTTAATCCTTCCAGTACTTATTAGCTGCTGAATACTACAGTGGAAATTATTTTCTTTTTGGAACACAGAGCTCTCTGCTGACATCATGACCACAGTGCTCTCTGCTGACATCTCTGTCCATTTTAGGAACTGTCCAGAAGCAGCATATGTTTGCTATGGGGATTTTCTCCTACTCTGAACAGTTCTTAAAATGGACAGAGATGTCAGCAGAGAGCACTGTGGTCGTAATTCAGCAGAGAGCTCTGTGTTCCAAAAAGAAAAGAATTTCCTCTGTAGTATTCAGCAGATAATAAGTACTGGAAGGATTAAAGGGGTACTCTGGTGGAAAACTTTTTTATTTTATTTCTTTAAATCAACTGGTGCCAGAAAGTTAAACAGATTTGTAAATTACTTTTATTAAAAAATCTTAATCCTTCCTGTACTTATTAGCTGCTAAATACTACAGCGGAAATTCTTTTCTTTTTGGACCACACATATCTCTGCTGAATCATGACCACACTGCTCTTTGCTGACATCTCTGTCCATTTTAAGAACTTTCCAGAGTAGGAGAAAATTCCCCTAGCAAACATATGCTGCTCTGGACAGTTCCTAAAATGGACAGAGATGTCAGTGATTTATAAATCTGTTTAACTTTCTGGCACCAGTTGATTTATTAACAAAAAAAAAAAAAAGTTTTCCACCGGAGTACCCCTTTAAAACAGAACTATATTTAACATAGTGGAAGGAGTAGCCCCACAAATCTCAATAAAGGGAAAGTAGTGGCTACAACATAACATGATGAATATGTTTTAAATGCTTGCATGGAAAATAATGTAAAACAGTGTTTATTTACAAAACTATAAAGAAATCAAATTTAAAAAAAATTATATTTAATTGAATAGTTTTTTTTTTTTCTCTAAATTTGCAAACAAAAAATGTACGTTAAAACATGGGGTCCAAAAACAGCAAGAGCCAAAAAATTTTAAATGATCATTAAAGAAGATGTCTCATACCAAAACTTACAGAAAAACATGTACCCTATCTGCAAGATAGTTTTAGATTACGGGGGGGGTCCGACCGCTGGGTCTCCCCGTGATCTCCTTTACGGAGCCCCCAGAGAAGTGTGTCATGACTCCTGCCCGAAGCGGGGTGCCACGCCACCTCCATGTATCTCTATAGGAGAGCTGTTCGGCAATCTTCAGCTCTCCCATAGAGGTATATAGAAGGGGGCTAGCGGCCCCCGCTCCAGACGGGAGTTGTGATTCACTGCTCTGGGAGAAAGCCTAGGGGAGAGCTGGGGCTCTGTACAGGAGATCGCGGGGGGGCAGTGGTCAGCAATCTAAAACAATCTAAAACTTATCCCCTTTCCTGCGGATGAGGGAAACATTTTTCTGCAAGTGTAAAACACATTTAAAACAATGAATGTTGATGAGTTATCTAAGAAGGTAGATGATAAAGAATTGTAATACTGGCAAACAAATGTTAATGGGGGACATTTATGAAACATTGCTTTTGTAGTCTATATTTTAGTAATTTTTTTCAACTACTGTTTTGCTTACGTGCAATAAATGTATTAATCTGTCGCATGGCCTTAATAAATTTGTAGCACGTAAGCAAAAGTGGGAAAATCCCCCCACGTAAGCAAAACCTGTGAGGTATGCGCCAAAGATTGATCTGCTGTTCCTGCGTTAGGTAAAGAGGTGTTTCTTTGCTGTCCTCACTTGTTTCTGGTGCTCAAAATCATCCTGGGTTGCCTAACCTGTTGGGATGGCCCAAGTATGTGGTAAGAGGAGGTCAAAATCAAAACACATTTCCCAGTCTAGTGCCACGGAAGAAATATTACAAAGTATGTCGTCCGCCATTGCCACAACACAACCTGTAGGAGACTCTATCCTGCCAAACTCACCAGACAGTTCTGATTTTGAGGATTCCGGTAGTCCAGCAAAGCGGCGATTGCGAGCCGGAAATAAGAAAAACTGTACAGACCAGGAAATGGAAGTGCTAGTGGACGAGGTATGTGTGGAGTGTGGTTGAGGTTGGGTGTGTGTCTCTGTGAGTGTATGGTTGTCATTGTTTTTTTTTTTTTTTGTCTAAAAAAACTATTAAAAAAAGTCACACACAGTGCACAAAAGTAAGCATTAAAAATTAATAATGTAGTTATAACACACTTTCATAAAAAAATATATATATATACCTTTAATAAAAGAGGACAATTCATTTTAGAGGATGTAAGGCATTTTAGTAGGAATATGCTGGAGTAAATCTAAGCAAACTTTCCCTCTATAGCGACTTTTTAGAGACAGTCGCATTTTATAAATCTCTTACTACTGCAAGTTAATTTCTAAAACTTGCTTACATAAGCCAAAATCAATTTTCTTGCTTTTCTCGCATACAGAAAGTTGCGTAGTCGCAGTTGCGACTTTTTTGCGACAATTATATGAAAGAAAAAATGGGTAAATGCTTTTATAAATGCTCCCCAATATTTCTCAGAAACTAAAGTAAATTGTTTTCTCCTGTCATTGAAAACATTGGGGGAGATTTATCAAAGGATTTAGACTGTTTTTTCCTGTCTAAATTTGTCTCACAGAAAGTCTCAGTCTAAATATGTGCGACTTTTCTGCGACTTTTGCTGTAGAGGATTTTTAGAACATGATGCATGCAAGTCTATCTTAGACGGAAATGCATTGGAAAATGCATTGGTGCTGCATTTATCAAGTGCGACTTTTGTGCGACAAGTCGCATCTGCCCAAAATACGCTGAAATGTCAGACCATGTTGGAGCAGGTCTAAATGCATTTTAAGCTGTAGACCCTGAAGTCTGAGCACAGAATTTATCAAGGGCTGTGAGACCTTTGATAAATTAGGAGCACAATAGACAGGAGACTACCACATACGCTGGTCTATAAGCATACCCAGAATAGACTAGATTAGGAAATGTCCCCCATTGACTTGCACAATAGCACCTACCATAGGCATCTAGAAGGCCACATGCAACCGCCCCCACATTATTTTGTTTCTTATAGAAATAAAAAAAATTATGTTGCACAACTATACAAGGTTACAGCTTAACACATAAGTGATAATGAAAAAAAACAATAGCATGTGACCTTTGGCTTATGTAGAATTTTTAGGAGTTAATAGCAGTAAAATAAATCAGATGAAATATTACAATACAGGGTCTACATGAAACCAAACAATACAATATTTTCTTCCTTTATTCTGAACATTGTGTCTCGCTAGTGAATTGAAATTGCAAGGTTGGATCAATATCTGTGTAGGAGCCAGGGCCGGTTTTAGGCTTAGCATGGCTCTGGGCAAAATGAAAAGTGGGGCCCCAAAAGTCATAATAGTGTACTAACCAGATTTGTCCATTATTAGTCAATTCAAACACCATAAAAAATATCTAAAAAAGCAATTGAAAAGTCCCATCAAAACAAAAATGGTACCGATAAAGACTACAAATCACAACGCAAAAAATTACCCTCATACATCTCCATATACAGAAAAATAAAAGAGTTATAAGGATCAGGATAGTACTATTTTAAGCATA